>NC_058416.1:1129848-1157237 GCF_002201575.2 Neomonachus schauinslandi | reverse complement strand
GGACACTGGGGGCGCAGACCGAGGACACCGGGGGCACGGACCACAGACACCGGGGGCGCAGACCGAGGACACCAGGGGCACGGACCGCGGACACTGGGGGCGCCGACTGAGGACACCAGGGGCACGGACCGAGGATACCAGGGGCACGGACCGTGGACAGTGGGGGCGCAGACCGAGGACACCAGGGGCACGGACCACGGACACTGGGGGCGCCGACTGAGGACACCAGGGGCGCAGACGGCGGACACCGGGCCTGCGGACGGAGGACACCGGGGGCGCGGACCGCAGAGGGAGGAGGTGCGGTGCTCAGAGCCCTCCTCCCCTTGCGAGTGCCAAGGCCTCCAGCTCCAGGGCTGTGCCCCTGCACTCCAGCAACACCCACCCAGGCCCCACGCTGAAGCAGCCCATGACCTCTCCGCCCAGCCCCCGCCCAGGAGGGAGCAAGGCTGGGCCCCAGGCTGCTCACCCACCTCCTCGCCGGGCAAGCTTGAGTCCCTGGCCTTTTCCTATGAACGTGAGCACAGCGAGCCCACTGCCCAGGGCGCTTCGAGGACCAAAGAAGACGTCAACCCGCGTAAAATGGCGGCTCGCCCAGGACAGCTCACTGCTCCACCGTCAGAATCCATCCGCCAAGGGTCTCTTGGCGGCCAGCTGGGTTTGATGTGTCACCCTCTCGGGCTGAGGGTCATCCTGCAAGACCAGGCACAATGCCCAGTATCGCTCTCCAGTGCTGGGGTTCCCCCGGCAGCCTAATTCCTGGACGCACTCCATAGAGACACCCTCAAACCCCAGATCTGAGCTCCCACTAAAATGCAAAGGCTCTGGGAAGGAAAAACTGTGTGCCCACATCTGAGAGAGAATGACCCAGTCCGTGTACTCCTGAGACCCGTTAGGGTGGACACTGCCATGAGGTGAAGCCGGGGACACCTAGCTGGTGATCCAAACCTCAGACCTCAGAGCCACACACAGCTAGCATCCCGTGCCCCCGTGAGGTTCACGACAGTCCTGCCCACACAGCACCGCATCTCATGGCAAATAACCAAACACCTGCCCTGGGGTGAGGTTGGGACCCTGAGGCTCAGAGAAGGCTCCAGAACTCCCAGCCAGCCAGGGGGAGCGCGGAGCAACACCCAGACTGTCTGATTCCAAATCCACCCTGTTTCTCCGGCTCCTTTAAGACAAATCACTAAAGGAAAATATTTCTAGGCCGCTTGATAACTACGGATGTGCGGAGACAAAGTTTCTGGGTCCACGGCAAGCAGAAACATGCTGGCGGGGGGGGGGGGGGGGGGGTGGTTCTGAGCCGGCCATCCCTCCGATCGACCTGCCAGAAGCTAGCAAGCGCCGTGCCCCCAAGGACAGTGTCAGCAAGTGCCAGGGCCTCTCCCGCTGCCCTGGAGAAAACTGAGGCAGGAAACAAACACGCAACCTGACCTTGTCCCAGATCCCCAGGAGGAGTCAAACCTCTAGTTTGTGAGGTAATGCTCACCTGTATCACGACTGGCTCTCACACACACGTGCACACTCACACACACACTTTCATGCACGCACATGCTTGTGCACACATAAACACGCACGCACGCACACACGGCCAGAAGCAGCCCACAGTAACCAAGTCCCCTTCCCACATACCCTCTGTCGAGGAGTGAATGCTGCGTTTCTGCAGGCTCGTGGGCATGCCCCCAGGGATGTCCCTGCACGGTCAGGTCGGGACCAAGCAGAGCGGAAGCTGAAGGCATGTCCAAGGCTGAAGGCATTTTCCCTAAAGGAGGCAAGGGGGCCTCTGCAGCTCCAGCCCACCAGTCACTGGAGGTGCGCTGCCCCAGGGAGACACTGTGACCTTTGGGGTGATTTCTGGGGGCATGTCTGGGACCCGGTCCAGCAGCCCCACACCTGCAGGAAGGAGCACTTCATCCTGGGAGCGGGGACCCCACAGGAACCAGCATGCCCAGCTTCACCCATGTCCACAAATTCTCCTTTTTACTGAAGCTGAGAGTGAGTATTGCCTTTCACAAAGGGTTTGTGCAGACGGGCCATTTGGAGGTCCATGGGGGGAGAGTCCACAGAGGTGACCCGATCGGGCAGACGCAGAGAACAGGTAATGGCAGGAATCCGTCAGCTCTTCACAGCGACACGGACAAAGGGTCATCTGGTCACTAGATCCTCATGGAATCTATCAGATAGGAGTTACCTGAGCTGAAACAACCCGAAAATGTAAGTCAGAGTGGCTTTCAGGGATCAAATGGGAAATCTGTGTCACCATGGAACGTGGGAGAGGACAAATCGGGGCAAAATGTGAAGTACGTGGATTGGTCAAGTTGGGTCCAGCTGTGCCGTGGGAGAAGACCTACCCCAACCTCCGTGGGTTATCACAGTGTCCGTCGGTCTCAGCCAGTGGGTCAGGGCCCCCTCCACCTGCCACTTCTCTCTCGGGGACACCCAGCACCTAAGTGTGTCACGTGCTCCCCCCAGAAGGGACCCTGGCACCACTCACCGTTTGTCGGCCAGGGAGAGTCACGTGGCTTCAGTTTGACTTCAAGGGAGGAGAGAAGCTGAGGGGACACAGGGTGAATCGGACCCAGCCCCGAAGCACAGTTTCCTGGAAAATCCTGGCCACCTGGCCTCTCTGGTTCCACTGGGGGCAACGTAGGAGATGGGCCGGACTAACAGCTCCGACCTTGTTCATGGGCCTCCAGGCACAGACTTTCGTTCATTGGATCAATCCCATGCACACGCACAGAAAAGGTCTCCGTCTGGTTCCTCAGATGATGCCCAGACACCAAACCAGGAAGAACATCTCCGACAATTACTGGTAAAGCAGGAGACAGCTAACATGCCCACGCCTGAGGCCAGCTCTGTCCGTAGCCTCTAGAAAAGGCGAAGTGCCCTGAAGTTAACCCAGGGCAGTAGGACTGACTCCCCTACTGAGAAAGATCAGCCCTGTTCAATGCCCTTTGCTCTGGGACCTGAAGGAGCGGAAGGAGGGAAGTGCCATCGATCGCAGAGCAGAAGCAACACGGCCAGAGACATGACATCTCTTTGATGGAGGGAAACTCACGTGTTCTTCTGCTGAGTTAGTGACCGTGCCGCCAAAGGAGGTCCAGCAGTGGCCAGAGGTACAGATAAACAACCTCTCAGACTGCAAAAAAATCTAAAACCCCGTCAGATGGTCAGCATCCGTCCGTGTGATGGCCTCACAGCTCCGTGTGAAGCAGCGGTCAGCGTCTGAAGTGGGCCGTCTGGGAGAGCCCCCCCATGGCAGAGCAGAAGGCTGGGTGTCAGTCAGGGCTCTGCAGAGAAACAGGACCGACTGGGGACAGAGATGGAGACACAAGGACATCTGTTAGAGGGACTGGCTCATGTAATTGCAGAGGCCGAGAAGTCCCACTATCTGTCTCCTGCCAGGGGCCCAGGAGAGCTGGGGGTGAAATTCCAGCCCAAGTCCCACTGCCCTAGAACCAAGAGCTCCGATGTCTGAGGCCAGGAGAACATAGATGACCCAACCAAGCAATGAGAGAGCAGATTTTCCCTTCCTCATGTTTTGTTCCATTCAGACCCTACGGTTTGGATGAGCCCCAGCCCCCGCCACACACAGGGGAGCGCCGTCTGTTTACTGTCAGCCAAGGCAAACACTAATCTCTTCCAGGAGCGCCCACACAGACACACCCAAAAGGACGTTTCTCTGGGTGTCGGTCGGCCATCACACTGGTGAGCGTGTTCCTTCTCCGTCTTGCCGGACCACCGAGGGGCCCACATGCTGCGGAGAATCACACCAGCCTACATGTAGAACCCACAGTAGCTTCTACTCCAGACTCACCCCCAAGGAGCTGAGAATGGAGCTCAGAAAGGGGCCAGCATTTGGGTGTGGGGACAGACACAGAGCAAGGAGGACGCTGTGATGACCTTGCCCCCGCAGCTCCAGAGACCGCTGCCCTGGGAAGTGTGCCATGGGAATTCACGGTTCCACTCGGCAGGTCCTCACGCAGTGCCTCTGCTCGGCCAGACCCTGTTCCAGACGCCGGGAACCACAGACACCAGTGCAAGGCGCTCTGGGGGACGATGGTCAACAAGGTCTTCCCAGGGGTGCTGAGGGTAGGGAGGACCTGAAACAGGAAGGCAGAGCCAGCGGGGAAAGGCCAGCCCACGCGCTGCCCATGACCCAGCAGGGGCATGACGGTGGGAGCTGCCCCCAGGCTTCACCCCAGCCCTGGCTCTCCCCATCACTGGAACCATCAGGGAAGTAGGAAGAAGAAGGAGCAACCGCTGGGAAGCCCAAGACTGTCCTGCACCAGGCCTCGGATGCGCGGTCTGTCACACCACCAGTTCCTGCAGGAATCAGTCCATGTGCAGGCCCGCAGAGCTGACGTGCACTTACTGCCACGCCCGCCGTGTCGTCTGACCGCCCCTGCCACAGCTGCCACGTCCTCCGACCGCCCCTGCCACACCTGCCACATCCTCTGACCGCCCCTGCCACAGCTGCCACGTCCTCTGACGCCAGTGCCACACCTGCCACGTCCTCCGACCACCCCTGCCACGTCCTCTGACGCTAGTGCCACAGCTGCCATGTCCTCTGACCGCCCCGGCCACACCTGCCACGTCCTCCGACCACCCCTGCCACAGCTGCCATGTCCTCTGACCACCCCTGCCACAGCTGCCATGTCCTCCGACCGCCCCTGCCACAGCCACCATGTCCTCTGACTGCCCCTGCCACACCTGCCATGTCCTTTGACGCCAGTGCCACAGCTGCCACGTCCTCCGACTGCCCCTGCCACAGCCGCCATGTCCTCCGACTGCCCCTGCCACACCTGCCACGTCCTCCGACACTAGTGCCACAGCTGCCACATCCTCCAACTGCCCCGCCACACCTGCCATGTCCTCCAACGCCAGTGCCACAGCTGCCACGTCCTCCGACCGCCCCTGCCACACCTGCCACGTCCTCCAACCACCCCTGCCACAGCTGCCATGTCCTCCGACTGCCCTTGCCACACCTGCCACGTCCTCTGATGTCAGTGCCACACCTGCCACATCCTCCGACTGCCCCTGCCACAGCTGCCACGTCCTCTGATGCCAGTGCCACAGCTGCCACGTCCTCCAACTGCCCCGCCACACCTGCCATGTCCTCCGACGCCAGTGCCACAGCTGCCACATCCTCCGACCGCCCCTGCCACACTGCCACATCCTCCGACTGCCACACGCATGAGGGCTGGAAACAGACACATTTGCTCGGGCTCCCAATCCAAATACATTCCACACTTGGTGACAAGACAGGACCTGGGTTAGGGAAAAATGAACTTAATCCATATTCCTGTGCTTCCAGGAATGACCTTGGGGGAATAAGGACAGAGACGTGCCCAACTGGGCTGGCTCCGTTTTCTCTTTGGTTCCCCCTCTGGTGGGAATCTGATGAAACATGGTGACAGTGTCTGGGGCTCCCTCTGGCCAGGGCCCTGCGGGCAGGTAGTGCACCTGCTCGCCCAGCCGGCCCTCCACACCCGGTTCACCCCCTTCCCTGCGTGAAGCAGCAGACACAGAGCTGAGGGTGACATGCATGGGTCTCCCCGGCTGAGGGAGAGAAGGGGCAATGAGGCCACCCCAATCAGGGTTATTGCATACGAGCAGACAGAAGACAAACATTACAAAGACAAGAAGCTCACTCCCGCCAGGAAGAGCCGTCTGGCTGACTGGCTGATGCGATTTTTTTAGTGCTATTGATTATATCCCCAAAAGGTCATGAATCACAGGAGGAATTGTTCTTAAGATATTTGCTGAGCCTGACCTCATGTAATGATTTTCCTACCTCTGACCATTTGGTTCAGTGGATTTTTGTTCCTCAGCTGCTGTTAAAGAGCCCCTTCCCCTTGTCGTCAACCCCACTTCCTGTGAAGGATGAAGCCGAGTCCGACGGTGGGGGTGAGCCGGGTAAACCGCACACAGCTCGGGGACCGTGGACCTGCAGCTCCCGGGACACTGGAGGCTGCTCCCGGGTGGACCCTCTGCACAGAGCCTCATCGACTTCCTTCCACAGCAAACACAGGTACAAAAGGCCTCAAATGTCCCCCCCAAAGGCCTGTGTTTAAGGCAAGCCCATTTTAAAAGCACATGGTGTTGTATATGGCCAGTTTTGGGCAGATGACCCCGCGAAGAACACACAGCAGCTGGGAAGGATGCCGAGTCACTCCCTGGTGTCTGAAGGCATTTTGCTCCCTTGCTTTGTTCAAAATGACAAATCCCCAATCCATAATGGGAGCTCCGCTTCACACGCGTGTGGGCCACACCTCCACGTGCACACTGTCTTGACCTGCCCGAGGGCAAATGGGTGAATTTGTTACCTTTGTTGTAAGAGGCTTATTATGTTTCTTTCTGTGATCACTGGAAGTTTGGTAAATGATACAGTATAATTTATTATTTATGCAGTGTCCTTCATACGAGTATCACAAAATGTTTTGCAGCAAGAGTGAGACAGAGGAGCAGGAAACTCTGCCAGGTTGGCAAGACCTCTCCAGCGACGGGGCCACCGAGGCCGCGGGGCACTCTGTCCCCACACCCCACTTCCATCCGGGCCCACCTGTCCTGAAACTGGCCCACAAGACACACCTGTCAGAGCCCCTGGGGACCCGGCTTTCACGCACGAGCTCCCGGCCGGTCCACCACCTTTGGGACTTGGCCAAGGATGCTTTCCCTACGATTTATCCCATTTAAACAAATACAGAAATGGAATTTCAGAGCTGCAAGAGCACCACTCGACTCTGTGGGGTCTTTGATTTTGTTGTTGTTGTTTATTCTCAGAGGCAGATCAGATTAATTTTACTGCAGTTGAAAATCATGCAAATATAGTTGAGAAAGACACATTTAATTCTTTATTGCTCTCGAACACAGCACAACAGCACCTCCAGTCCCAGCTCTGCTTCGTGTTTTAGTGTTATTCCACTATACAGTACATCACAATGTTAATTTTCCACATTACTTTATTCCTTCTCCAGACCATATTTTACAACAGAGAAAACAAACTGCTTGTAATTACACTGCATGCCAGGACAAATTAAGTAAACATGCATTTTTAATGCTTCGGGCTGTTAGGGTACAAAACAAAGGACTTCAGTTAAGGTCAATATCAGAGTTATGGAATTGCCCAGGGAGACAAAAGACAACCCGTGATTGAATGTGAGCAGAATGCAAGTGGCTCGGCTCAATGCCGCGGAACCGGGTTCTCGAAAATAATGTACTGCCACTGAGGCCAGGCCGTGTTTCCTGACTTATATGCATTTTCCTGGAGATTAATGCTAATGCCAATAATAAAAAAATCATAACAAACTAACAGAAAAATCCATGGTGTCATTAGCAGGGACATAAGTCAACTAAAAGTAAGTCTGCTGTCTTCCACACCTGCCTCTTAGACTTACATCTGAACAATAATGTGAGATCGATAGAACCTGCAGACATTAATAGTTCTCTGTTTTTCTTTCTTATTCTTTCACTGCAAAATGTTAGCTTAGAATCACACCAAATGTTCAGAATGGAGGAGATGCAGAATCAAGAAAGAATTGAGGCGGCGGGGGGGGGGCGCCTGGGTGGCTCAGTCGTTAAGCGTCTGCCTTTGGCTCAGGTCATGGTCCCAGGGTCCTGGGATCGAGCCCCACATCGGGCTCCCTGCTCAGCGGGAAGCCTGCTTCTCCCTCTCCCACTCCCCCTGCTTGTGTTCCTGCTCTCGCTGTGTCTCTCTGTCAAATAAATAAAATCTTTAAAAAAAAAAAAAAGAAAGAATTGAGGGGGCTAAATTTTTTAATGAGCCAACGTGATGAGAAAGAACACGGGTAAAAGCCCAGCAAGATTCAGAAAGATCAGAACTAAGTGTTTCTGCTTCTAAGGCCACACCTGCTCACAGCCAATGCTGAGGTGCAAGCAGCATCACCAAGAAGGTGTAGACAGAATCCTCGACATCACCAAACTACTGCTGAAGCACATCTGTGGCCACGCTCTGCCTTCACCGAAACACTCCTGTATTTTCTCCTATAAAACAAGACCATTTGACCTCCACTGCTTTTTAGGAACTTCTTAAATATCAGATACAGTCCATCCTCCTGAGCCATAGATTCTGTATTTGCACATTTCCTCACTCACTAAAGTTTGTCACCTCAAGGGGCGCCTGGGCGGTTCAGTCGGTGAAGAGTCTACCTTCGGCTCAGGTCATGATCTCAGGGTCCTGGGATCGAGTCCCGCATCGGGCTCCCTGCTCGGCGGGAAGCCTGCTTCTCCCTCTCCCTCTGCCCCTGCTTGTGCTCTCTCTCTCTCACATAAATAAATAAAATCTTTAAAAAAAATTGTCATCTCAAAATCAACTCTCACGGTACTTCGTGGTCACAGATGCGTGCCGAGCAGAGTTCGGGTCTCCCGACACGCAGGATCTTAGCTGCGGCAGAACAAGGTCCTGCTCTGCCCTCTCGTTCCGCCTCCTAGACAATGAACATGTGTCCTTGCAGTCGATTTAGTGCCACACTCTTCACATTTGTATGTGTTTTTGTTGGTGATTCCACCGATTAAAATGGCCCCAAGCAAAGTGCTGGAGAGCCATCCGGGGCCTGTGAGCGCAAAAAGGCATGATGTGCCCTGTGGAGAAAACACGTGTGTGTGACGAGCTTCCTTCAGGCCTGGCTTACGGCGCTCTGGCCGTGAGCTCAGCATTAGCAAGTCCACCATATACAATAAATAAGGCATCTTTAAACAGAAAGACATATAACACAAGGTCATGTATTGGTTTTATGACAACTGGCGACCAGAGGCTCTCGGGAGCCTAGCCCTGTATTTGCCCTGGGAACAAACGTTCAGTGTTTGCAAATTCAGTGCTCCTGGTGACTGTACAAAATTTCCCCAAAGAATGACAATTAACTGCCATGTGTAATTTACATAGATGTGCGGGAACACACGTGTTTGTGTGTGAACGCACCTGCAACCTTCATCATATAGAAAGACCGTCCAGCAGACATGGCTGAATTCTCCTGCAGAGGGAGTTCATTGGCCCGTGGGGGAGCTCGACAACGTCCAGCCCTGAGCTCGCCTGCCACGCCCTCCTTCCTGATGGGCAAGAGGACCAGGAAAGCACACTGCCAACTGTCCTCACTGCCCTCGTAATTATCATCACACAATCGCACGTTCACACATGCACCTGCCGTCCACATCTCAGTTCTCCCACCGCAAGGAGTGAGACTTCAAGTATAAGATTTAAGACTATTCCCCCTTTGCCTACGTTTTATTCTAGCCTTTAAGTTCACTGAAACACCCAGGGCAACTACTGCTCAGGTAGCCCCAACACCAGGATCTTTAGGTGTCTGTAATCCCTTAATGGGCATTTAAACTTGTTTTTGCCAACCAGCACCCAGCTCCACTGTCTTGGTCCCCAGCAGTTACACAGATGGATGGATGGCCTCTCCTCAATTTGACTGCCCACTTGATTCTTTGGTTTCACACAGCAAAAGTTAAGGTGTCTGGTCTTCAGTACTGAGGACAAAGCCTTGGCCTTAACAATGACGAGAGAGTGCTGATGCAGCGTTTATTTTTAACTATTTAAAAAAGATTCTTTCTCTGCTTGAACGAGGACCTCGATTTTAACCCCATCTTTCCATGGAGGGCATCAGATAGTTTTTGGACCAGTGAGGACTGGAACTTAACAAAGAAGACACTACCCCATTGCCATGTGTCAAATCTGCAAACCGCAGCGGAAAGGCTGTGTAAAGAACAGAGTATTTGGAATGATCCGCCCCAAAGGCTCAAGGCCATGCCAGGATTTGAAGTGGTTTGTCTTACTCAGCTCCAAATTTCATCAGCCATCCCCAGTACTTTCCAACACTGCAACGTGGCCATGAGAAAATGGTGATTCTGGAAGGACAGACTCCCTCCAAACGGCTCCAGAAGCACAGTGACCGTACCAGCAATCCCTGTCATGCTGCAGAACGCCCCGGAGGGTCTGGTGTGCTTTGCAGACGGAAGATGAGCAGATGCACGGTGCCGCTCAGAGAGGATCACATCCCGCCCCTGAGCATCCTGAATCCGACCCAAACTGCCAGGATCTGGAGCATCGTGAAAGTCCCAAGGACCTGCCCCCCTTCTGCAAGAGCTGTGCTGGTAACACTTGTCAACAAGACTTTGAGATTTAAATTCCGATTTGTGAGATGATTTTGTTAATGAGTAACTACACAAAGCCAGATAATATGCAGCTAAATCAACCCAACACAATAGCACACACACACACGCACGCGCTCACATGCATACACCACTCACACATTCACACACATATGCACACTCATGCACATATATACACTCACACACCACACATACATGCATTTGCACACACACTTGCAAACATGCATTCACACATGCAAGCACACATATGGACAGTCATGGGCAGGAACATGCCTATTCACACTCAAACATTCACACATACATGTACGTGCACAAAACACATGCATGAAATTATACATACATTTATCTGCCAGAGGTGAGTCAGATATTTTCAAAAATTGTCCTGAGAGATAGCACTTGTATAATGTTTTGTGCACAATCTTAATTTTTATTTTTTGGAGGGGGGAAAGGGGCAGAGAGAGAGAATCTCACGCAGACTCCTTGCTCAGCGTGGAGGCTGCTTCTCCCTCTGTCTGCTGCTCCCCCTGCTTGCTCTCTCTCTCTCTGACCAATAAATAAATAAAGGCTTAAGAAAGTGAAGGAGAAATTTCAGACGGCACTACCTCAAAGTTGTGTGGAACTACTTCTCTGCTTGTTCTTATTGGTGTGTAGAGTCGCTTCCCTGTGTGTGCACCACACTTGGGAGTCCTGTGTCTTCCACAGGCACAGTGTTGCAGGACCCTGGGCAGCCTCTAAACAAAAGCCCTGAGACCCCTCGAGGCACAGGGAGCTGGGAGCACATCCCTGCCCGGTCCAGTCTGGGCAGGAAGGGGGTCTTTCAGGCTGTGCGGCATCTGGGACGCAGCCTTCTCTCAGATAAAAGTGAGAACCCCACAAGCCACCACGGAGCGCTGGACTCAGTCTTGTTTTGCTTGCTTACAAAGTTATCGTCTTCACACGTACAAAAACTCCTTAACGTGAGAATTTCATTAAAAAAAATGAAAATTTCATTAACAAAGATTTGCATTCAAGGAAATGCGCCAAATACACACTTGATCCGACCACAGAGTTACAGGTGAAAGTGACCCTGGGGAACGGCCCCTCCGGTCGCCTCACCTTACAGATGAAGAAAATAAGGCCCAAGATCGTGCGATCACATACACCTCGCCCCGTATCTTCTTCCTTTCTGGAGGTATCTTCTGGGAAATACGTAAATTTAGCAATGAGATACAATCAGGGGTTCCTGGGCACGGAACAATAGCCTCAAAAGATCGTTCATGCAGTCAGGACAAAACTCTCCACTGAAGTCAGCGGGGCTTCTCCGACCAAAAGCCAGTATCCAAAAATAAAAGGGTTCAACAATACCAGCAGCTTATATATCCCTGTCCACTACCCCAATGAAATAAACAAAACCCTAATTGTCACAAGGAAAATCGTAAACAGCAAGCTGCCCTAAAACACAGAATTACATTGTGTTTCAGTGACCTGGTGAGTAAACCAGGCACATTTCAGGACAGGGAAGAGTTTCCCAGACCACAGATACTCACAAAGCCAAGGAGCCGACCTTCCTCCATCTAGAACATGCTAGAACAGACTCTTGCTCGGAACCTGACTTTGCATGTTTGCATGACACGTTCCCCACCCCCACCATGTCTTTGTGCGAGCTGCCACCGTGGATGCCAGCCGGACAGTGCCGCCCGAGACCCAGGGCACACAGCCTCCTCTCCCCACCTTGGCCCCGGCGAGGGGCTCTCTCTCACTACACCGGTCAGACGGCCTACGGTGGATGCACCTTCTTCCTGACAGTTTCGTGCTCTCCCTCTCTCTTCCAGGCCATCAACTCCTGCAGAAGAGGGGCTCTATCTTGTTTATTCTTCTGTTTCCAAGGCCAAGAGCAGTGTCCAGCGCATAGTGGGCCCTCAGCGAATGTTTATAGGCGGAATCAGGGCCCGGATTAACCAGGGCACTCACTCGATGCCTGAGCGAGCCGGCTGGAACACAGGCCCCGTCATGGCTCAGGGTCGAGCAACATTATGTTCTGCATTTCCATGCAGAACTCTGGGAAGCTAGACATTTGAAGGGTTAAAATCAGGATAAGAATGAAACAGAATAGAGTGAAAAGAAGGAAAAGGAAGAAGGAGGAGAGAGGAAGGCTAATCTGTGTCATTCAAAGCCTTAAAACTTCACAGCGGTAAATATTTATAACATACATGGATGGAACTTAAAGTACCGCACACCTCCTTCTGAAATACACATCCGAGATTGAAAAGGGGAAAGAAAACACCATTACAGAGAAAGCCAAAGTGAGGAAACGTACAAATAGAGGGCGAACAATGCACATCACGGAATAAAACAGAGTTCTCTCCCGTTTCTTTAAGGAAAAAGTGAGTTTCCTGAGTGAATACGAAACACAAAGCATGAATTGGTTAAATATGCTTTGCGTACCGCTCCTCTGGAGAAGGTCCCTTGCAGAGGGCAGGGGGCTCTCCTTCGCACCAACACGAGGCACCCAAGTCCCGGTGGAGGGGGCAGGCACTCGGGCGCTCAGCCGGCGTGACCGGTGGTCGCTCTTGGCCGGGCCATCCTGGCTGCTCTTACCCTAGGGCAAGAGGCAGGCGCACCTGCACCTGTTTCTACAGCCTCAAAACTCATGTTACTTAAGGGTGAGACTGTAAATGATTTGGCCAAGTTTACGGGAGGGACGGGTGTGTTTGACACTCGGCCACCGGCCTATGTTTTAGGAGACGTTTTTCTCACGGTGACCAACCTCTGCACAGACTGCCCTGTGTGGCTACAGGGCCGTCTCACCACGACTCCCAGGCCCCGGAGGCTGGGGCTCCACCCCCAGAAGTGACAGAGAAATACCAGATCTGAGGAGGTGATCTGGAAATCGAGTTTCATCTCATCTGCTGTTGGGAGGCTAGTAAGTTTTCTAAGTCAACGATATGGTTCCTATTTTAACAGCTAAGTGAGTCTGCAGAAATCAATGCTTACACAGGCCACTAACCAGACTTGGGGACACTTGGCTTTCCTACTGATCCGCATAGCCTGCTGCTGATTTTTGTCCAATATTATGTCAAAAACACATTACCATGTGTCACGTTATAGTAAAACATGTTAACATAATTGCCCATCCCTGAAGTTAAAGGCAGTGAATTTAAAAAGAACCAGAACTATTTGTCTTCGGATGACATTGATGACATAAAATAAAATGTTTGCACTTTAGGCCTGGAGAGCATTGCTAGCATTCAGAATGGAAATGCCCCCAATCCAGGGGCCTCCGGAGGTGTGGCAGCGGGGCTCAGGCTCGCAGACCCCGTCTGTGACCGCACACGTGCCCACGCCCACCTTGGCCAATTATCAGACTGGGTTATGATGAGCTTGCCTTCCCCTCGGACAACCGCTCACTTACATCTCACACTGGTTCACGGAGGCCATCCAAGCCTCCTTCTTGGTCAGGAGACGCCGCACCCCTGCACACAGCAGGTCCCCACGGGGCTACCACTGCCCAGGGATCTCCAAAGACTAAGAATTCCATTTTTAAAAAATCTAGTTAACCTATCAAAGAGCAGTAAATGTGCAAATTGCTGTCCTAAGGACTCCTTTATTGCTCTTCCTTTTCAGATGTCCTCCCCACCCCCACTCGGGCCCCCTCACAAGGTTACTCATTGGAGGGAAGAGCAAGCTATTTACGTTCTTCAGATGTTTACCTTCAGTAAAGACACTTCAAAGAGGGCTTATGGGGCTCACCCTGGCCCAGCAAACACTTAAAACCTCCTGCTGTGATGGATGGAGCCTCTCCCCAGATTTAATAAATATAGGCAGTGGCCTGCTCCCTTTCAGAGCAGCTCCTCTCCTAATGGGCCTGCAGCTCACGGGTGGCCCGGCGGGCACAGCCTGGGAATTAGGTAAGACCGCAGTGACCACCTGGGGCCCCCTCTGTCCCCAGCCTCCCGCCCAAGCATTCCAAAATCTTGACTTCATCTTTCTATAGAAAATGATTCCCATAAAGATTACTCCTTCTTTTAATATCAAGTTGCCCAAATGGATTTGATGAGCATCCTTAATTAGGTATAGAACGTAAATACTTCTAAATGTTACCTCACCAGGCACATTAACGGTCACTTCGGCAGCTCCAGGGAAGCATCCCCAGGGGCAGAGCCCCCTGCCCAGCAGATCTCACCGGTCTCTGGCAACCAGCTTGGCTTCGGGCCACCACCGAGGGCTCGCAGAGGCACGTGTGCTCTGGGAAATTTTGTCTGGACAAAAAAGAACATCGTTTCTCGATGTCCATGATAATAATGATAAAAACACCTCTGGTTCACATTATACCCAGAACGTTGGACATTGGTTTTAGGACATTGACTAATCATAATCTTTACATTATTTTCCTCCTTCAAAATAAAGACGCTGAGGCTCAGAGAGGTTAAGAATCTTGTCCAGCATCACCCAGCAGACAGATATTTCCACCAATTTCCGAGCTTCAAAACATGTTCTCTTTCACTTGACACCCATGACTTCGAAACAGAAGGACGGTATAGAAGAGGCTCTCCCTCCCACCAATATACAGCTTGGAGATGTCATGTTTCAATGCTAACTAAGTCTAATGACCCTGGTAGGTAAGTTTTATCTCAGACTTGTCTTGTCCCTAAAAGGACAGGTGCCTCTAAAAATGCCAGGAGCCATCAGGATTGCACAAGGCCACAGGAGAGGCCACAGCAGAGGCCACAACAGAGGCCACAGGAACAACAGAGGCCACAGCAGAGGCCACAAGAACAGGAGAGGCCACAACAGAGGCCACAGGAACAGGAGAGGCCACAACAAAGGCCACAAGGACAGGAGAGGCCACAGCAGAGGCCACAGGAACAACAGAGGCCACAGCAGGGGCCACAGAGGAGGCCACAAGAACAGGAGAGGCCACAGCAGAGGCCACAGGAATAAGAGAGTCCACAGCAGAGACCACAGGAACAGCAGAGGCCACAAGAACAGGAGAGGCCACAGCAGAGGCCACAAGAACAGGAGAGGCCACAGTAGAGGCCACAGCAGGGAACTATGAGTGGAGCCCATGACTTTCAAAGCTGCACTGCTCTCCGGAAATGACAAGTTACCCCACACCGCAGGACATCGTGGAGAAAGATGGCTTTCTGCTTTACAACAGCTGCTTGGCCCTTTGGATATGTTTCTGTTCCAGCTGGAGAGCAAGGGTCTTAGGAAAACACTTTACGCCCCACTAATCTAGATGGTTCTGCCAACAGAAGTCCAGGACAGCACGTGGCAGAGGCCAGAGTGGACGCCCCAGGAGGCGCCTGGGCCACTTAGACCCTCTGCTACCTTTGCCTCGATGGACAACAGGAAACATTAATTCAGAAAATAAACGGTGCTTCTGAGTCACTTGGACGTGCTAGTTCTAAGTTACTAGAAATATAAATGAATATGAGGAAAAACAGCGTGAGCCACTGAGGGAAACAGAAAGTCTGGTCCTTTTTCCTCAATCGGGGAGAGTTTCTCCCACGATCCTCTGGGTCCCTTAGTAGCGCGTGATATCGGGACCTGCCCAGCCCCGCGCTCCAGCCCTCTGGCACGCACAGACGCAGACCCCACACCCCTTTCCGCGGCTGATTCACAGCCAAGATGAAACCCCCAAGCCACATGCAGAGGTGGTTTCAATGACTCTCTGTAGGGGAGCCGTGCGTGCATGGGGATTCAGAAACGGGCGAGGCGGGGGCCCTGCCCTGACACCCATGCCCCTTACCCGGTGGGGGTCACGACCTCCAGAAATCACAACAGACACAGCTCTGGAACAACCACCACAGCCAGCAACACTACTCAGTGCGTCTGGAGCCACATCCTCAGCTCTGCGAGTGAGACCTCCCCCGTCCTCGCGATGGCCCCATGCCATGGGCGCCGTGATGGTCTCCATTTTGCACGTGAGGAAACAGGCACGCGGGTAATCAATTTGCCCAAGGTCATATGTCAAGAGGCAAAGCCAAGATTTAAACCCAGAAGCCTGGGTCCCAATTCAGCTCACTGAACTGCTATGCCGTGCTCCTAACCGAGTAACTGGCCTACATATTTGTGTCCGAGAGCTCCGTACTTGAAACTCGATGTGGGAGCTGACCCCCCAGAGAGCTCCTCGTCTGCTTGCTCCAGGCCCCAAGGCTGACCCACCCCCTCCTGGCCCGTCCTTCCTCTGCTCCATCAACACACGTCACTGTGTGCAGGAGAGCTGAGCCCCTCCTTCCACGCTCAGGCTGTGTGACCCCAGCCCCGGGCACAAGCAGCAGGCTGCACGCACCCCTGGTCTGTCACTTTATCAGTGAGCTCCGGTTGGCGGCTGGGGAACTGAGGCAGGGGTGGTTTCTCTGTGCCTAAATATGCTGCATTAGAGTTACTGTGACAGTTAGCTGCATGGTTAATCCTATTATCATTCAACAAATAAAATAGTCATTTTTCTTTAGGAGGAAAGCCTTTAGGGCAAAACTATGTTAAATTCAGTCTTGGGACAATGCTCCTGAAACAGACATCGAGATCCTAGAATGACCCCAGGGACGGAGCCCGGGCCAGCAAGACCAGGAGCTCGACGGACGCACCCATCCATGTGGACGGAAAGGTGTGTGTCTGCTCCACGCTGTGAAATCCTGCTACATAAGCACAAAGGGAGTAAACGAACGGTAGGCGGCCAGGACTCGAGTTCACAGAGAGACAGGAGTTTCTAAGGCACACAGACAGTCAATGGCTGCAGAGGGCCTGCACTCCCTTCATTGGGCCGCGCGCCCCTCTTTCAGATGTATCTGATGAAACACTCGTTGTAGTAAAGCAGCTGAGTGACAAGCAAAGTACTTGTCGAAAAGATCAGCTTGTAACTAAAATCTAAATTTAATTAAAAAGAGGAAAATACTTAGCACGTACCTAGTGCAATGAGGGGTGTTCTGTGCACGCGGCTGAGAAGAACAACACCACTGAAGACTCCAGGAAAATGCACCGTTCACGGCGGGGCCTGCTCGCAGAGGAAGGAAGGCGTTCTTGGGCCCGTGGCGGCGGGAACCCCCACGGGTTTGTGTCTAAATCAGACGAGATGGAACGGAAGCGATTTTCGGCGCAGCTTGGGGCGGGCTCTGGAGCAGGTGGGGGCAGGGGCTAGGACAGTGTCTATGCAGCACAGGGCTGCTTGAGGGCGGCACCATGCAGACCCCACAGCGTGCTTACCCCACCAAGGGCCACCCTACAGCCAGGGTGGGGCCCCTCCAGACAACCTGCACCCCCAGCAACGTGCACACTCGTTTCACTGTCTTTTGGGCCTTTTTCCAGACATTTGCTGTGCTTCCCTGATGCCCAGGACTGGAGGACAGTAAGGCGTGGGGGGAAACAAAGTGGTCCAAGGCAACCAGGAAAGGGTCGGCTAATGTCGTCGCCAGAGGCAGCTGGTCCTAGATCAACCTCATAAACACCGCAGAGCTTTCATCTGGAAGCATCAAGCAGGGCAAGCTCTCTGGTCTTCTCAGCTTGGAAGACCTAAAGCCAGGAGCCCCCAGCCCCACATGAAAGGAACGAGGACACCTGCCATCCCCAAGTTTCCCTCTACAGATCCAAGGAGAGCCGGGATGGACGGGCCAGCTGGTGGGGGTCCTGGGAGCCCGATGCCATGCAGCAGCTCAGCCCCACACCCCAGCTCCAAAGAAAGGGACAGAGAGGGCGGGAATCCGGGCTGTCCTAGTCAGCGTCGGCTTGCCCCTTCCGTCATCCTCCACAGAACTATGGTCCTGGGGGCCGTGGGTCCATTCCAGGGGAAGCAGAAACTAATGAGCGAGAGCCTGGCCAGTGCCCCCTTCTCCACAGCCCCAGCCAGCAGGGACGCCCCCCTCGGCCGGGCAGGCCTCCTCTCCTGGACTGGGGACAAGGCCAGGAGTGTCCTGTAGGAGAGTGTGCAGTGTCAGAGGGATGAGCGGACACCCAGCCCCAGCCCTGGATGCTCTGCCAATGGGACACGCCCATCAGGAATGTCTCGAAAACTTCATGGCATGCTTCTAGGAGCTTCAGGAAATGCGGGCACTTGGAAGATGCTTGAGAAGCAGCAGGACACGGCGCGGGAGGCACATCTGTGTTGGTCAGTGCTGGAAAGATAGCAAAGCCAAGGGGGCCACAGGCCGCCACCCGCGTGCTCGCCAGGGCATGTCACCACAGGTGGGTCAGCCTCCCCAACACCGCGCGCCTGCATCGGGCAGGTGTGCAGATACCCGCGGGGACGGAATCTGCTTGGGAGGAAATGCTGTCCGTTTTGAAGGGTGGTTGCAGTTGTCAGACTCTAAGATGTGCGTCGCTCAGACTCTCAGAACATCCCAGCGTCTCCTCATCTGCATCCGACCCCGGGCCGACTCACCTGCTGCATGGTCTTCTGTCCCCAGCCCACCGCCCACCCTCAGCTCCAGGTGCAAGCCAGGGCCCGGGTCAGGGCAGCCCCGCACATGGCTTACAGCCCACTCAGCCGCCACCTGCCCTTGTTTCCCTGACTTTTTTTAGGCAATATTCAAGCGGATTCTGTTTGGACACAGAAACCGGCAGTCCCTCGCCCCTCCCATCCTGCAGCCTTGGTTCAGACACCCCTGGATGTCCGCTCCTGGGGCTTGCTTCCCACCACACCCCAGGCCCTGCTCTGCTCCCCTCCACTGAAACACCATCCAGTGCTTTTTGGGAAGGGGCCTGTGATCTCATCCCTTCGTGCTTGTGACTTCTCAGCAGGAGCATCCTGAGTGTCCATGAGTTGAGAGCACAGGATAATCAGATAGCAGACACAGTCTCATGGGGTTTCTGTGGGATCTTTCAGCAGCCAGGAGCAGGAATGCGTGGTGCTTCCCACCTAGGCTCCCATGTGGGGAGGGGACCACCGTGCACAAGTCCGAGTCACAGACATCTGCAGAAGCCCAGCCATCTGCGGGCAGCTGGTGCGGGGGGTCCTTGCAGGGGACCCTGGATGGTGAGATGAGACTTGGAGGCCTTGTCCGCCTCATCCACGGAGGATGGTTTCCGGCAGCAGCAAGGAGGGATGCCGAGAGGGCCGCGTCCGGGCAGGCACTGAGCCCAGAGCATGGCCACAAGCTGGCAAAGCAGCCCTCAGAACACACGAAGCCCCTTCATTGGAGGGAAGATGCATGTGGGCGCCCACCGCAGGAGAAGGGCCGGGTCTCCGGGTGGTCTGTCGGTGGGCAGCACGGTCCCCCATGCGGTGCCATCAACCGGCCGTGTGTAACCCCAGTGCAGGGCTGTGTCCGGGGCTCCAAGGCCACGGGGTTCAAACCCACCGTTTCAGTGCAGTGAACTGGAGGTCTTTTTAATGCACCAGGAATACAGCTCCCTCGAGGAAGCTGACGTCTGAAAGCCCCACGCAAGAGCCTCTCCAGATCCTCTTCTGCTGAGCCCGATTGACCGGCCACGGTGACAGATCCGTCTTAAGTTTAGGGAAGTAGCGTTTAATTCTGATCCACATCAAGAGCAGGAGGCAAGGAAGCTGAGCTGTGAGGGCTCCTCAGAGATGGCGCAGCCCGGCGACCCGGGCTTGTCCTGCCCAAGGTCTGTGCTGGGCTCTGCGGCCTCCCTGGGCGCCTCCCTGTGGCAAGCAGCCCTTCCGTCCGGCTACTTCCCGGAGGTCGGTCCAGGAGCTGGGGTTCCCACACCTGCACCGAACGCCCGTCTTCTTTAGTCAAAAGGAATCCCACTCTGTTTCCAGAAGGCTGCTTCTCATTAATGAAACCATTATAATTAAGAATTTTAAAATGCAAGAAATGTAAAATTCAGAAGTCCAACTGCGGCTGCAAGGTAATTATTAGCTTTCTGATTATAACTGTGTCTTACCTATAATCCTGTTCCCTTGCTCATTAGTGTTATTACCGACATCGCTGGAGTCTGATACCAAACGACAACGAATTTCCATCCACTGAAAGAGCAATTAGCTGAGCCGCCTACTCTCTGTGTCCACTTGGCCACAAATGAGCCCAGGAAGGAGCCCTACACAGAAAAAGAGTCATAAAGATGCGGTCCACGTGGGGTGGAAGCAGCAAGCTGGGCCCCTCGCCCGTGAGTTGGGGAGGGAGGGTGGAGATGGGTGGCCCGCGGCTGACACCCTTGGGGAAGGTCGACTTCTTCCAGAACGTACTGCTCACTTTAAAAACAGCTGGTTCCCACTTGGCTCCGACGTCCTTTCTGTGCGCGTGCTGGGCGGGCAGGGTCATGGGAGGCCCGTTGGAAACTCCACAGGCGTCGGGGCCCAGGCCACTGTCCTGCCGGAGGTGCGGTGCTGAGCTCACCCAGGGCACAGGCGCCCTGTCCCCACAGACGATGGCAACCAGAGCTGCGGCGGAAGGACCTCACCTCGTGCCACGTGCCGCGCCCTGTCACTGTGATTCTGCGGCCGACTTCCAGCTCCGACAGGCTCCGGCCGGTCTGCCTCCAGGCACCCTGGTGTTTACTTACCTTCTCAGGAGCATCTCCGGGACTGACTCACACTGATGCCAGGCATGGGGAGCTTTCCCAGCAGCCTGCCAGGGCCCGCGGGGCATGTGGACGGTGAGGCCGCCTCGCCCAGGCGAGCCCCCCAGCGCCTGCTGCCGCCACCGTGACTCTGTGCGCCGGGTCACCCGAGAGCCGGGCACCATCACCGAGAGACGGAGCCACTTCCTCAGGCTCCCTCCTCCTCCTCCTCCCGACCCTCGAACGCACCTCCCCACAGGCTCCGTTGACAGGAGGGCACCACAGCCATGACATCTTGCGTGTCCCCCGCCGGCCACGCCACCCGCTGGAGTCCCGCCACGTGGTGAATGTCGAGGGACACCGTGGCTGATGAAGAAGTCACCAGCGCAGCAGCACCCAGCAGAACCAGGATCTCCTGAAGTTCGCGGGCGTCAGGCAGCCTCCCAACTGCTCGTCGCAAATCCAGCCCAAGCCACGTGACGCTCCCGAGAAAATCCTGAGGTAGAGCGAGGCTCAGCACCAGATGCCTGCGAGACGGGTCACCCGACCACGTGACAGCAAAGCTCGCCTGTTGCATTTAGTGTCCCATTTAAAATAACTGAGGTAAGCTTCGATCACCACGCTTTATCATCGCTTAACACGCAAGTGACCGTGATGCGCACTGCCATTCCACATGTGTATCCGGGGTGCGAGAAAGGGAACGTGACTTTTGGAAAAACCTGTCTCAGCTCCTGCAGTTCTGTGGGCTAGTTCGTCCATCTGTGACAGGGGTGTGAGGACGCGGCCCCCATGTCTCGGCCCCGCGGCACGCAGTGGGGGGACATCCGAGCGGCTCGGAGGGGCAGCGGTGGGGTCGTCCCCGAGGCCTCCGTGTGCTTGCGCAGTCAGCCGCACGCAGATGCTCTAGTGGGAGACCCTCTTCTGTTTGCAGGAGCATCGTCCTGCGCGCCGTGTGCACATAATCACGCTGTGGAATAGTCAACGGTGGGGAAAGCTCACAGTCGCTGAATGGTTGGGTTAGCTGGCTAGTTCCCAACGTGGCGAAGCTCTCATAAGGAGGACAAATATACACATAAGAAGGCTTACGGGGGACGCACCAAACTCTGAGGGGCCCTGTCTCTGCGTGTTCCGTCCTTTTTGCTTTCCCACATTTTGAGACCTGCTCACGGGGACACTTACCGGTGTCGCCAGGAAGCAACAGAGAACCTGTCAGGCATGTTGTTCGAAAGGCACTATCGCTCAGTCACCAGCACCTACCCCCTCTCGCGCTCTAAGGATTTCCGCATCCCTGAGAAAGACTCTCAGTCACGCAACAAATGGAGAATATCGTTCTTCTTCCTGCCTTGAGAGTGAGCAGAGTCCACTTTCCAGCAGTGACAGTGACCCATGGTGCTCTGCCCATCACCAGTCGGGGCAGGTCCATGCATGGGAAGGAAGAGACCCTGAAAGTGGATTAAGGGGCACCAGAGCAGGGCACCTGGGTGGCTCAGTCGTTAAGCATCTGCCTTCGGCTCAGGTCGTGATCTCAGGGTCCTGGGATCGAGCCCCACATCGGGCTCCTTGCTCAGCGGGGAGCCTGCTTCTCCCTCTGACCCTCCCCCCTAAATAAATAAATAAAATCTTTTTAAAAGGGGGGGCACCTGAGAGGATTTCGAGGTGGGTTTAGGAGAGAATGGTCGGAGGGAAAACACCCCAGCTCTGGAAGGGAGCCTGGCACACCTGTCTGCCCCTGACCACACGTATGAGAGGGACAGATGGCTCAGGGTCACTCAGGCTGGAACCACCAGCCACACGTCCCCAGCCCTTGCTTCCAGCTCGACACAATAGGAACAGACAGAGAAAGTGCTCGCTCCTTCCTCCAGCACACATGCCTCCCAAACCCCAGCAGCCAGGTCAGGGGCACAGGGACCCAGAAGCCCCTGGAATCGGGGTGGGGTGGCCGCACAGGCACGCAGAGGGGTGCAAGGGCTGTGCATCCTGTGACCGCAATCCGTGCAAATCCCGGTCAGATTTAGAAACGGATCCGCAGTGAGAGATAGACCTCGGTCAGCTCCTGGTAAAGCCGTGAGGATTTCCTGATGACACCGTCACTCTTCCGGGAAATTAATGTTAATTGCTGTCTAGACATTTTATTACGACAGCCGGGCACTGGGCATCTCCTGTTTCACACATGAAGCTCCCCAGCAGCCTGAGTCACGCGTTTCCGGGGAAGAGCACAGCATGGCTCCAAGGGCAGGTGACCGCGACTCTGGTCCCCACTCCCCAGATTCCACGGGGCCTGGGCACAGCTCCACATTGACCTGATCACTCTGTGTCTGCATACCCGGGAGCCCACCTTGCCTTAGAAAAATCAGCTCCTTAGAAAAATCAGCATTGCGGCAATTGGCCAATGCCAGCCAGCGAATGCTGGTGGCCCAGATACGGCCAGAACCACACCATATCCCAGGCGGTCCTCAGGAGTGACAGAAACGGAGTCCGAGTTAAGCCCTGTTCCTGGCGTCATTCTGTAAGACCACGTCAACACGGACCCCTAAAGCCCTGCGTGCCCCCAGAAGGGTGGATTAAGGAAGGGGAGCCAACCCCCAGCAACCCCAACTGTTCCTCCGCAACACAGCAAAAGCAGCACCCCTTGGCAGGATCCTGCCGGGTGGGGGGCTCCCTGTGACCTCAGCCACACCCACTCTGACTCTCTCTTTTGAAAAACACCTTCTTTGTCCCGAGCACCACGGTTCTGTCCTGCTAAGTGACATCACCTCTCCGATCTGCCTCAGCGTGTGCGTGATGGTCCAGGCTGTGTGTCACCGAGCCGCCCCACGTGTCACGTGGGACCCCACCGATCTCGCAGACAAGCCTGTCAACAAGGCTATAAGCATGCCGTCCCCAGTCTGTCCACAGCATAGGCCGACTCCAGCCGGCAGCGGAGAAGGCCCAGGAAGGCCCATTCTGGGGTCTGCCCACAGCAGACCCTCCGCACGTGGCCCCCCCCACACACAGTGATATGGGAGACCCCGCAGGCAGGTGCACTTTTATCATCTGAAACCACCTACGGGAGCAAAGAACTTCAGTAATCAGAGAAAGGTGCCCTTGATTTATTTTGACTTGCTTTCTTGTCTCTAAAAATTTTATTGAGATGATTTACACGCCATAAAGTTGAGCTGAATGCACCCAATTCAGTGTCTTTCCAGATTCTCAGAAGTATGTAGCCATCGCTAACTGCTAATGCTAGAATATTTTTACCACCCCAAAAAGAGAGCTTGTACCCCCTCCCAGGCAACCCCTGACCTACTTTCTGTGTGTAGATTTGCTTTTCTGTGCATTTTGTATAAATGCTGTCATACACTATGTGGTCTTTCCCTGAGCAGGACGCGTCTAAAGTCCCTCCGGGTCCGAGCCTGTGGGACATCTCACTCCTTTTGTGGCTGTGGGATGTGCCATGCACACGTCGTCTGTCCGCTCATCAGCTGAGGGACACAGCGTGTCGGTCATCTCCACTTCCGGGCTCTGCTGCTTAATGCCGCTATGACCTCGTGCACACCTTACATGGATGCGTGCACTCACTTATCTTGGGTGTCCCGGGGAGTGGGGCCACGGTGCCACGTGGTGACTCTGTTTAGTGTTTTGGGGAACTCTGCTGAGCGTCAGAACCCCTCTCGGCTTCCCTTTGTCTCACTGTGGGGGAGCAGAGATGCCACCTGCAACTTCCATCCTGGTTTGCACGTTGCAAAGCCCCAGCAACACTCTCCAGTCCTCCCCAGTGTGCAGGAGCACAAGTCCCAATTAACCCGAGTTAGCACAAGTGTGGCTAAAGGGACGGGACAATGGGTGTTGTTTGATTTCCTGATCCACGAAGGTTCCCGAGAAGGGGCCTCCGTCTGAAATGACCTAAGAGGCACTTGTCCCAGAGGCTAAGTTGAAGCATCTCAGTGACGTGAGGGCTTTTTATTCCAATGCTTTGTACATTCCTTTTATGCGTAATCTGTTCCTAACAAGGTACCTGCTTTCACTAATTCTTTTCTTCCGAAAAAAGCAATGGGAAAGCGTTGATGTTCACCACTCTTGTTTGCAGGCCACGAAGAACACTTGTTTTTCACAAGCTATAGACAAGAAGAAATGTAGTAATTCCATCCTAACATTATGATTCAGAAAACCAGGAGCTCAAGTCTGAGAACGCAGTGATTCTGCAAACTGTCTTTTCACTTGCAGCTTTGCAAAAACACCTCCTCCCATTTTTGGAGATAGTCCCCGCTGAGCCCTGCAAATGCCCTGCTCATGGGCCGTGCCTCCCGTGAGCGGAGGCCTGAGCACTGCTCCCCCATCAGCGAGACACGGCTCAGCTACCGGGTGTCGGATTTTTGTAACCAAGTCAAGCGAGTGAATAGAATCATTGTGCAAATAAGAGCCCCTGGTCTTGTGATGCTTTCTTTCACAGCCGTCAAGGAAAAGCCAACCACGCACTGAATCTGCCCAAGCAACGCACTAAGGAACCAGGAGAAGGGCACAGGGCACCGTGCGTGGTTTTCCGAGTGCCGACTTGTCCCCACAGGGGCCCCGGGAGGTGGTGCCCGCCCCCTCGGGGCTGCTCCCATTCACGCCGGCCGCTTCCTGCCGGTGTCCATCTCCAGCGTCCCAGGTCTGGGGGGCAGTGCCGGCCCTGCCCCAGCTGCGCTCCGCGGGAAGAACCAGCATGCGATCCACACAGGTCACCAAGACCCGAGCATCCCCGGCCTCACTCCGAGTACGGAGGTGCTCACCACAGCCGTTGGGTACCAGGCCCGTGACCGGGGGCTGTTGGGCTCCGCGAGCACGCAACAGCATCCTGGCCTGTGGGGCCAGTACTTGAGGGGGTTTCAGCGGAGCCCCCGCCTGCACAGCACAGCTCGGTAGCACATCTACAGACAACAGCAGCAACTGCGAGGGCGTCCCAATCACGCTGGGCGTGGCGCCCCTCACCTCAGCTGACCGGGAAGAGCTCATTCAGTCCGCCAACCACGCCTGTACGTGGCGCGGCCCGGTCCCGGCACCGGGGCGACCAGGATGAGGTGGACGGGCAGGCAGCGCCCCAGGAGCCGACACGCGAGCAGACACACCAACAAAACGCTGTCGGTTTGTGTGCGTGATGGGAAGCAGGGGGATGAAGAGAGCTGGGTCTGCGCTACGGCCGAGGAATGCGCTGCCATCACCCGTCTGCAAGAGCGGACCCGGGCCTCGGGAGGCGGAGTCGCCCAGCCGTGCAGAGCTGGACCCACGGCCGCCACGCTGCACCACCCCCGCCATGGGCACCCCACGAGCACCCTGCACCCAGAGTTCTCACCCTGCCTCCTGGAGAGCCAGCTGACCCCCCAGACCCCCACCCCTGCCCTCGGCTGTGAGATTTCTGCTTTCTCAGCACACGTGAGCGTGCAAGCCTTGTGTCCTCCGCAGACCACATGTGGCTGCACCTTCTTCGAAATCCAGCGTGTCTGGTCAGCCACTAAATACTGACTGGTCACAATTTCACCAGGAAGAAGCTGCACAGAAAAGCGAGACCACGCTGCCACAGCAGAAACAGCCACGCGCTGGGTCCCGGGGCTCCAAATTCCCTGCGGTGCCAGGCCACGGGGCGTTCGTCGGCTGCCACCGCCTAGCAGAGGAGAGCCTGAGCATCCACATCCGAACTTCTGCTGCAAAAGGAGGAGAGTGAAACACTCAGCAGCTTCACGGCTCCCTCTTCTTTCCTTCTCTCAAACTCAGTGTCATACATTCAGCAATGTCCTAACTTCTCTCTTGTGCCAGCTGCGCGAGCCAGCAGGAGCACAGAGGAACAGGAGACCGTAAGAGGTGTCAGCGCGCGGGGGCTGCCGCTCTTCCCCCCTCCCGCGCCGGCCACCCCCCGCCTCCTGGCCCGCGGAAGAACCGAGGAAGGGGAGCTCAACACAGCTGTGCAGGTGTGGGCAGCCCCTCACCTCACCTGCCGGCCCCGCCAGCCGAGCGTGCCGCCAGCACCAAGCCCAGGGGCCCCACCGCCACTGTCATGTCCCACGGGGCCTGCAGCTCCACTGTCGAGAATGGCCAGTGGGGCTCTCGGGACCGCCCGCTGCCCTCCCGGCTGGCCCCGCTGCCCCGCCTGCCGTGAATGGTGTCCCTGCTCCCCTCTGCCTGTCTGCAAATCCCGCTGGCTGGCTCATAGCTCTGATGAACTGAGACGAGTGTACGCCGAGCTTTGCGTTCACGGGAACTGGGGGCCTTTCCGTGGGTTGAAACTGTTCTGGTCCTTTTTCTCACTGCTTTGGGCTTCTTTTATCTTTGTGCTTTGTATCTTCTGGTGTTTTGTTCCATGATGCCTTATTTCCTCTTAAAATGTGTTTTGCCTTTTATCCATTTTTATCTTCTAAACTCCTAGTATGTTTCTCACAGAACTTATTTTTATTTTTCCTCCTTCATTTCATCTTCCGCCCTCAGTCCCCATGCTCAGTACCCACACCACCGCGGCCGGTCAGTTCCGTTTCTGGGAATGCCTCCTGACCTCACACGTGACCCCAGACCAGCTCCTGGTGCATAAACACACGCTCACACATGCTCACACGCACTCGCATGCTCACACACGCTCACATGTGCTCATACGCTCACACGCACTCACATGCTCACACTCACATGCTCACGTGCACACACTTGCACACTTGCACTCACATGCACGTGTGCACAGGCTCACACTCGTGCTTGCACGCTCGCACACTAACATGCTCTCACACGCTCACATGATCACACGCTCACACACACTCAAATGCTCACACATGCTCACACTCACACATTTACTGTCTTATACACTCACACACTCA
>NC_058416.1:1113496-1129838 GCF_002201575.2 Neomonachus schauinslandi | reverse complement strand
ACATGCTCACACTCACACATTTACTGTCTTATACACTCACACACTCACACGAGTGTGTGCACAGGCTTACACTCTCATGCTTGCACTCTTGCACACTAACATGCTCTCACACTCTCACATGATCACACACTCACACACACTTAAATGCTCACACATGCTCACAGTGCTCACAAACATGCTCACATTCACACATTTACTGTCTTGCATACTCACACTCCTTCCATCTCACACATCCCCACATCCCCCACTACCCATCCCAGTGCACTGTCATTTTGGGGTCATCCAGTGAGAGAAAATTTTTAAAGGAGAAATAGATATTACACTAAGTGAAATAAGTCAATCAGAGAAAGACAATTATCATATGATCTCATTGATATGTAGAATTTGAGAAACAAGGCAGAGGATCATAGGGGAAGGGAGGGAAAAATGAAATAAGACAAAATCAGAGAGGGAGACAAACCATAAAAGACTCTTAATCTCGGGAAACAAATGGAGGGTTGCTGGAGTGGAGGGGGGTGGGAGGACGGGGTAGCTGGGTGATGGACACTGGGGAGGGTATGTGCTATGGTGAGCGCTGTGAATTGTGTAAGACTGATGAGTCACAGACCTGTACCTCTGAAACCAATAATACATTATAGGTTAATAAAAATTAAATAATAATAATAATAGATAAAAAATAAACCTTCTTGGAGCTCAGGTATCATTTATTTACAATTATTCTCCCCTAAGAATCTTCATTATTAATCAGGTAAAGGGTCCCTTTAGTTCAGCTCAGACAGATGACAGGAGTGGCCACTCTGAGTCCATCTCCAGCGAGTTTAAAGTCAATTTTTTAAAAACCACAACAGAAAAAAAATAATAATAATAAAAACCACAACAGTCCACATCCTCACAGGTGGAGAAATCTTTGAAGTTGATATAACTGTACTGTGGGGCGAGGGCAGGTGCTGGGGGCCAGGTGCTTACCTTTCCCTCCGAGTCCATGTGGTATTCTTACATTAATTTCAGGGACAAGGAAGGGGACCCCAGAGAGGATACCGTCCTCAAGGTCACACAGCAGGGGGTCAGATGCGGCCCTGGGCACCAGCCTGGTGCACTGACCCCAAGCGGAGCTTGTCCGAAGAGGCTGGCACTTTCCCTCACCATAATCACAGACTGGCATACCGCCATCTGATTAATAATAATTTACAACATGGAAAAAAATGTCTTCCTCTCTCTTTTGTCAATAATTAATGGTTAAAAACCCAAATATTTGCAGACATGGTAAGGAGAGGGAAGAAAGAATGAAACCACCTTGTCAGAAAACACATACTACAGTTTCTCTTTGATGAAGGTATTGTGGTGGCAAGTTTCACGTGTCGAAATGGCCAGGCCACTGCCTCTTTCCACACGGGCTGCCGTCCCAGAGCAGCACGAGCAGAGCGGATAAACCACAGGCCTCCACAGTCCTGGAGGCAGATACGGCGTCGGGTGCAGGTCCCGTTCCTGGTTCACTGCTTCTTCTTGCTGTGTCCTCAGTGACAGAAGGGACAAGGGAGTCCTCTGGGGTCTCGTGTAAGGGCAAGGATTCTCACGGGGGCCCCATCCTCATGACCTAATCACCTCCCAAAGGCCCCACCTACTAATGTCATCATCTTGGGGAATAGGTGATAACATGCAAATTTGGGGGCAACACAAACATTTAGACCATCACAGCCACAGTACCTAGGTATTTGGTCAAACACTATTCTAGATGTTTCTGTGAAGGTATTTATTCCGTGAGATTAACATTTAAATCAGTAGATTGTGAGTAAAACAAATTGCCCTCCATAATGTGGGTGGGCCTTGTCTAATCAGTTGAAGGTCTTAAGGAAAAGACCAACATTTTCTTAAGAACAGGGGCTTCAGCTCTGTGTAGTGTGAACCCCTACATCCCTGCACTGCATTAGATGGTTAAATTTCCTGATGTGCCCCCACCCCATGGAGAGCAGCCTTCAGAGAGATGTGCTTGATATTATGAGACTATCTGGATCAGGAACAGAGTCCTGACCCAATAGCAGAAAATCAAATGTGGACCAATGACCTATGACAAAGGTGAGTTCCTGCACATTCCTTGGCTAAATCGTTTGAGAGCAAAAATGCTGAGCAAAGAAGGGGTTGATGGCAGGAGCTAGAAAGCTAAGGTGACGTGATAACAGAGGTGACAAGCCACAGCATGTGGATCAGAAACCACAAATGAGCAGTCTGCCAGTGGGCTGTGCTGGACGGTGCCTGAGCGGGGCTGTGGAGGTGGGTGTGCCCAAGGGGGCAACTGCAATGGTGGGCCGTGCGGGGAGTGCTCACCCAGGAGCAGCCAGAGATTAGAGTTGCTGTCAGGAGGGGCCCCAGTGAGGGTGGAGCCCCCGGGCGAGCACAGACATCGGGAAGGTGAGGGGCTGGGGTCCACGCGGCCCAGGAAGGCCCCCCGGCGGTGAGGGCATTCCCCACAGGGGACACACCTTCTCACGAGTAAGATCTTTCTTCTCCCAGATATAAACACGTTTTCGGGGTGCCTGGGTGGCTCAGTTGGTTAAGCGACTGCCTTCGGCTCAGGTCATGATCCTGGAGTCCCGGGATCGAGTCCCGCATCGGGCTCCCTGCTCGGCAGGGAGTCTGCTTTTCCCTCTGACCCTCCTCCCTCTCATGCTCTCTGCATCTCATTCTCTCTGTCTCAAATAAATAAATAAAATCTTTAAAAAAAAAACACGTTTTCATTTTTATGATAGTAAAAGTAACAAGTGTTTGCTGTCAAAACAATTCAAACAATAATGTAGAAAATTGAAGTCCTTCATCAAGATAAAAAGCTTTTGCAAAGCAAAGGAAACAGTCAACAAAACCAAAAGACAACCGACAGAATGGGAGAAGATATTTGCAAATGACATATCAGATAAAGGGCTAGTATCCAAAATCTATAAAGAACTCATCAAACTCAACACCCAAAGAACAAAGAATCCAATCAAGAAATGGGCAGAAGACATGAACAGACATTTTTCCAAAGAAGACATCCAAATGGCCAACAGACACATGAAAAAGTGCTCAATATCGCTCGGCATCAGGGAAATCCAAATCAAAACCTCAATGAGATACCACCTCACACCAGTCAGAATGGCTAAAATTAACAAGTCAGGAAATGACAGATGTTGGCGGGGATGCGGAGAAAGGGGAACCCTCCTACACTGTTGGTGGGAATGCAAGCTGGTGCAGCCACTCTGGAAAACTGTATGGAGGTTCCTCAAAAAGTTGAAAATAGAGCTACCATATGATCCAGCAATTGCACTACTGGGTATTTACCCCAAAGATACAAAAGTAGGGATCCGAAGGGGTACGTGCACCCCGATGTTTATAGCAGCAATGTCCACAATAGCCAAACTGTGGAAAGAGCCAAGATGTCCATCAACAGATGAATGGATAAAGAAGAGGTGGTATATATATATACAATGGAATATTATGCAGCCATCAAAAGGAATGAGATCTTGCCATTTGCAACGACGTGGATGGAACTGGAGGGTATTATGTTGAGTGAAATAAGTCAAACAGAGAAAGACATGTATCATATGATCTGACTGATATGAGGAATTCTTAATCTCAGGAAACAAACTGAGGGTTGCTGGAGTGGGGGGTGGGGTGGGAAGGATGGGGTGACTGGGTGATAGACACTGGGGAGGGTATGTGCTCTGGTAAGCGCTGTGAATGGTGCAAGACTGTTGAATCTCAGATCTGTACCTGTGAAACAAATAATGCAATATATGTTAAGAAAAAAAAAAGAAGAAGAAGAAGGTAGCGGGAGGGGAAGAATGAAGCGGGGGAAATCGGAGGGGTAGACGAACCATGAGAGACGATGGACTCTGAAAAACAAACAGGGTTCTAGAGGGGAGGGGGGTGGGAGGATGGGTTAGCCTGGTGGTGGGTATTGAGGAGGGCACATTCTGCATGGAGCACTGGGTGTTATGCACAAACAATGAATCATGGAACACTTCATCTAAAACTAATGATGTAATGTATGGGGATTAACATAAGAATAAAAAAAAAATGTCCATGAAAATTGAAGTCCTCCCCTCGCCCCCTCCCTGGGACCCCACTCAGGATCCTGACAGCGATACTACCAACCATTTGGTTCCTAACTTTTAAATGTTTAGCAGTTCAACATGTTGGGTTTTTTTTAATTTTATTATGTTATGTTAGTCACCATACAATACCTCATTAGTTTTTGATGTAGTGATCCATGATCCATTGTTTTCGTTAATACCCAGTGCTCCATACAGTACGTGCCCTCCTTAATACCCACCACCGGGCTAACCAATCCCCCTCCCCACTCCCTTCTAAAATCCTGTTTGTTTCTCAGAGTCCATAGTTTCTCATCATTCATCTCCCCCTCCAATTCCCCCTCCATTTTCCCCTTCCTTCTCCTAATGTCCTCCATGCTATTCCTTATGTTCCACAAATAAGTGAAACCATATGATAATTGACTTTCTCTGCTTGACGGATTTCACTTAGCATAATCTCCTCCAGTCCCATCCATGTTGATGTAAAAGTTGGGTATTCATCTTTTCTGATGGCTGAGTAATATTCCATTGTATATATGGACCACATCTTCTTTATCCATTCATCTGTTGAAGGGCATCTCAGCTCTTTCCACAGTTTGGCTATTGTGGACATTGCTGCTATGAACATTGGGGTGCATATGGCCCTTCTTTTCACTACATCTGTGTCTTTGGGGTAAATACCCAGTAGTGCAATTGCTGGGTCATAGGGTAGCTCTATTTTTAAATTTTTGAGGAACCTCCACTGTTTTCCAAAGTAGCTGTACCAACTTGCATTCCCACCAACAGTGTAAGAGGGTTCCCCTTTCTCCACAACCTCTCCAACATTTGTTGTTTCTTTCCCTGTCCATTTTGGCCATTCTAACTGGTGTAAGGTGGTATCTCAGTGTGGTTTTGATTTGAATTTCCCCGATGGCTAATGATGATGAACATTTTCTCATGTGTCTGTTGGCCATTTGTATGTCTTCTTCAGAGAAGTGTCTGTTCATCTCTTCTGCCCACTTTTTGACTTGATTATTTGTTTTTTGGGTGTTGAGTTTTTTAAACACAGAACTTTTTAGACTTAAACATCACAGGCCGTTTTCCATGCCGCTGTGCGTAACTCCAAGGGCACTCAGTGAAACTGGCACCGTGGGAGCAGGAGAGTCTAGGGGTGCGGGAGACTCCACCCGTCAGTGTGGACGGGACGGGAGGTAGAGCGGCAGCTTCTCCGAAGCCCTGAGGCGGATGCCGGGCCAGCTCGGAGGCCCTGGGGGACCGGCAGGGCGACACCACCACGGTAGAATCACAGACACTGTGCGGCCCCTTGCAGGCGCCCAGGACAGAGCTGGGAGCAGGTCCTGTTCTTGCTGACCAATCTGACCGAGAGGAGCACGCCGTGGGGTGGGTGGGCTGTGAGCCACGCGCTGGCTCACGCTCTCGCTTCGGGGACGCCACACCTGCAGCTGGGCTGTTGGCACCCTCCTATCAGGCGAGGACACCTCGGCAAGCCGCCCCTGCAAACGGCAGGGCTGAGAGTGGACGTCAGGGGGAGGAACTCTGCAGCGACTCTAAGCACCTGCCAGAGTCCAGAGTCGTCTTGCTCACAAGCGCCTCCCGCTAGGTTCGGAAGTCCTGATGGTCAGCAGCTGGGTCGGGCCACACAGATCGGACAGGTGCCTGCAAGATGGGGTCTCACATTTCCCAAACCAGTGTGGCCTGTGTCTCATTATCATTGGCCTTTAAAGCCCTTGTTGGCACAGTGGCCACCACCTTCACGGGACAGGAACCCGACACCCTCAGCCTCCCCAGGGGCCAGCTTTGCTCCCCACCTCTACCCCTCCAACCCCGCTACCCCCTCCATGGCCATGCCGGGTGCTGGGCCAGGATTCCACAAAGCAGCAGCTTCTGGTCCCGGAAGTAAATCAGGCTCCTGGGAAGCTTTGTCCTTGAAGATGATCATCTCTGGCCAATCAGCATAAGCTCTGATATTGGATGAGATTAGAAATCACATAATAATATCAGATATAATAACAGAAGTCGGTTTCTCAGGACATCCTCTTTCTATCGCAGAAACCCAAAAAATCCCCCTTCAGATGTTCCACATTTACCTTAAAAAGCTGTAGGAATATAAAATTATCTGGGAGATGCCGAACGAGATAATTGATAAAAGCAGATGCTTTATAATCAGGAATCCTAGCCTTGACCTTCAACTGCCCTTGAGACCTTGGACAAACTCCGGAATTTCTGCAAGCCTCAGCTGTAAAATGGGCTTGTTCCTCAACTGGAAAGGCCGCTGTGAGGATGAGAAATTATATATATTACTCACATAAGCAGGGACTTCTATCATTCTTTTATTTTGATTATGCTCATCAAAACATAAAAACCAAGCTGCATGAGTCTGAGATGCTCTTTTCATATCAGTGAGGACAATTTCATAATTGACCATGTTGACATATTTACACTCATGTGAAGTGGAAGGAGGCACACCATTGCTGCATTTTTCATTAGCAATCAGAGTGGTTAGAAACTTCGTGCATTCACAGATACTTTGCAAATCATATTTGTATGCATGCAAAAGATATTTGGAAGTTCTCTGTCAAAGGAAATTTCCTTCAACTGTACAAAGAATGTTCCAATATGTGATTAAGATGTTTTTACCCTGGGCATTATCTGGTTGATATCTTTATAGCCTGTGGGCATATTTAGAAGTGTCACAGAATGAAATTCCCAGTCATTATAATTTATAATGGATTTTAGATAAGCAATAGGATGTAGGTTCGCTCAAAACTTTCCCCGTGAAGGGCCAGACTCTAAGCAATTCTGGCTTTATGAGCCAGACATCTCGGTCACAGCTTCCCTATGGTGCTGCCAAACAATGAGCAGCCCCAGTGATACATAAATGAATGTATGCTGTGTGCCAATAAAACTTTATTTTAGACACTGAAATTTGAACTTCATATGATTCTCACTTGTCCAGAAATTTAATTCATCTTCTGATTTTTTTGTCCATTAAAAAAATGGAAAAACCATTTTGAGTTTGCAGGCCATGCAAACGTAAGCAGCCAGCTGGATTTGCCGTTCTCCAACCTAGAAGATTATTTAGTATTTAATCGGATTCTCCATAATATTCCCAGTTCATATTTGCATGAGCAGAAAATGTCAATTTATATATTAAAAATGTGAAATGTCTTGCTGTAAACCTCAGTTATCCATTTAACAACCCAAAATAAGCAAGCCTCATGTCTGGACAAAATGAGTTCTGATCCGGATCTGTGGGATCCAGTGGTGGAGACACAAGTCCCAGGTTTTTCCTGAGCTCACAAGGGAGGGGTTTGGGATTGCAGTGCAGGGGTGTGGGGTAGCCTGGGCGGAGCTGGACAGGGCACACTGGCCTTCAGAGGCTGGAAGGCCAAGGAGGAAAGGCCCTGTCCTGTGAATCTCCCAGGCTCTCTGGCCTCGGGGCAGCTTCAAACTCAGGAAGTCAGCCACCCTCTGGCCTCCAGCTCCATGGCCTTATGTCCTGTGGCCTTGGCCTAGTCTCCCAGATCCCATCCCTAACACCCCGGTGGTGTGGTCCTACCAGCTCCATGGCAAGCCCCCCTCCAGCCACACAGACTCATGATGCCCGGGCAGGTCACCCCGTGTCGCCTGGCATACCATAAGCAGTTGGGGTGCGGATGGTCTAAGACCTCAGAGAGACGTCTGAATGTCCTGTAGCGGCCGCTGACTTTGTGCAGGTTTTCCCACCGCCAACTTTGAAAGCCTTTATGATGGTCTCAGTCAAAATCAGAAAACGTTGAGAAAGGTTTGCTAAAAGGTGTTGCTTTTCTAGACATTTAATAACTGGGGTATGAAAGAGAAGCGCTAACACCCAAACTTTAATCAAAAAACTATGACAAGAATTAAACTGAAACTTAAATTGGGAAAAACAAGTTTCAACCTTTTTTGAAGAAATAAAAAGAGTAATGAGCAAGCATATCTCCTCAGGGAGTGTGTATGTGTGCGTGTGCGTGTGCGTGTGCGTGTGTGTGTGTGTGTGTGTGTGTGTGTGTGTGAGCTCCGGTCTGTGTGAGTTCATGTCTGGGTGTGAGCTCATGTCTGTGAATTCATGCCTGTGTGTGGGTTCATGTGTGTGTGAGTTCATGTGTGTATATGAGCTCCTATCTGTGTGCAAGTTCATATCTGTGAGTGTGAGAGCTCATGCTTGTCTGTGAGTTCATGCATGTGTGAGTTCATGCATATGTGAGTTCATGTGTGTATATGAGCTCCTATCTGTGTGCAAGTTCATATCTGTGAGTGTGAGAGCTCATGCTTGTCTGTGAGTTCATGCATGTGTGAGTTCATGCATATGTGTGGGTTCATGCATATGTATGAGTTCATGTGTATGTAGGAGCTCCTATCTGTGTGTGAGTTCATGTCTGTGAGTGTGTGAGTTCATGTATGTGTGTGAGTTCTTGTCTGTGTGTGAGTTCATATCTGTGAGTGTGTGGGTTCCTGTCTGTGTGTGAGTTCATGTCTGTATGTGATCTCGTCTGTGAGCTCCTTTCTGCGTGTGAGTTCATGCCTGTATGTGAGTTCATGCATGTCTGTGAGTTCATACATATATGCATGAGTTCATGTTTGTGAACTTCTGTCTGTGCATGTGAACCCACATTTGTGTGTGAGTTCATGCTTGTCTGTGAGTTCATGCATGTGTGTGTGAGTTCATGTCTGTGAGCTTCTGTCTGTGTGTGGGCAATCTGCGTGTGAGTGCATGTGTGTGAGTTCAGGTGTGAGCTCTCCTCTATGAGCTCCTGTGTGTGAGTTCATGTCTGCAAGTGTGAGCCCACATCTGTGTGTATGAGTTCATGCGTGTGTGAGTTCATGGGTATGTGTGAGTTCATGCGTGTGTGTGTGAGCTGTCTGTGTGTGAGTTCTTGCGTGTGTGTGAGCTCCTGTCTGTGACTGTGAGCCCACATGTGTGGGGATGACTATGTCCCTCCGTCCCTGCATCTCAGCACCTTGCCGTGCCCGTGAGAGTCGGCCTGTTGCCAGCAGGCTCTCTAACTGGACTCTAGGTGCATGAGAGGAGAGCGGCAGGTGATGGGCTGTAGCCTCTGCTGGGGCAGGAGACACGCAGCCAGGCTGACGTCAGCATGCCCGTGGCGTCCTGCCCACACACGCCTGTCAGCACTGCTTGGGACAGGATGGAGCCCTGACTCCTCTCACACCTCATGTCATATCTCAGGCCTCCTGGGGCTCTTTCCTCTGAAAAATAATAAAAACAATTCTCAGACTGCACTTGTAAGTGCGTTTCTTACTTATTGCATGGACTGGAATTTCCCACACAATTTAAAACAGCAGTTCTCACCCTGGGAAGACCCTTCATGCTCTTCAAAAGTAGTGAGGGTCCCAGCAAGCTTTTCTTCATGCTGATTGATACCCTATCAATATTTATCACATCAAAATTGAAAACTTAGAGGTCTTTAAAATACCATTCCTTTATTTGAGAAGAACAATAATGAAGCCATTACATATTAAGGAAAAATAAAATTTTTATCAACAGATTATATTTTCCAGAACCAATAAGGAGTCACGGGAAGCTCTAAGGAGGACATGGACGGGGCAAGCCCACCCCCACGGCCTGCCCTTGGCCTGCATGCAGGACCTCCCTGCCTGGCCTCGTCCCCACCTTGCTGCTGGTGTCTTGCCCACATCTCCACCACCTCCCTCTTGCCCTGGAGAAATCCTCTGAGTCGGGACGCGCAGGGATGATATGCAAACTTCCAGTCTATGAATTTCCCCTTTATGACTGTTTCAGGTGTTGGGATGTAAGACCCCACAGATGCCCCAGAATATCTGGTCTGAGGCGCACTTGCCTAGGCGGGGCTTGCTCCCCAGACCACACCAGCCCTGCCGTTCTACCTCCAGGCGCGCCCGCCTGCTGTGTCCTGCCTCTATTCCCCAGCATTTACCATCACCAGATTGTAGGTCCCACGAAACCAGACTGGTGCCCATCTCGTTGGGAGGTCTGGCACCCTGCGGCCCCATCAAGAACCCTAATTGATGTTCTGAAGGAAGGAAGGCGGGAAGGAGTGTGGCGCGCTCTCAAGCGGGTGTTCTGCCCCTCACGGAGTGAAAGCCGGGCCCCGGCACCTGGCCTCTGGGTGCACGAGCATTGAGTCCCACTTCCCCGCAGTGATTTCTTTTCTCAGGCCACCCTTCAAACCCAGTGCAGCGGTTAGTCTGAATTAGGAATTAATGGCCTGAAAATGTCTACTTTCAAAAAGAAAGCCATTTTGTGCTCAGGAAGTGGGGAAATAGCCACGGTAACTTTCCCAAAGTGCCTCCAAGGGCAGGCGTGCCCTCCACCAGTGCCCATGGGTAAGGAGCGTCCGGCTAACGGCTGCTTCGGGGAAGCAGCAGGTGTAAATCCTCAGAGAGGGACACACACCTGAAACCTGCTTTTGGTCAAGTCCTGACTGTTCTGTGTTTCAGTCCAAAGGAATCTGCTTATTCCCTGAGGTTGTCTGCCAAAGGGAGCCGAGGGATTGAAGCTGAAACTAACTTTCCAAACTCCCACAATGCCGGTTTTCTCATGGCCACAAAGGAGCCCTTCCGGGCCAACCACCACCAGACGGCCTGGGCGCTCTCCTCCCGCCAACGCGACCTGGAGCAAGTTCCTTGTTTCCCGCACCTTACGCGCTGGCTGCTCGGCTCCACTCACATTTAGTGAGAGCACGCAGGCTACCTGTCAGGGCTGGAGACAGAAATCAGACTCTCCGTGGACAGGCTCATCGTGGACGGCACGGTGGGGCCAAGGGCCCTCTGGATGGACGTGTTATTGAGCACAAAGGGAGAGGTGGGAGGTTGGGAGGTGCACTCAGCCGAGGGCAGGAGCAGGAACCCTGAGGAGAGGCTGACAGGCCGTCTGAGCTCCCCAGGAGTGGCCACACGTGGAACCAGCCTGCACCACACCTCCAAGCCACAGCCATGAGCAGTAACATTAATGTTACGGAAGTGAGTGCTGACCCCCTACAGTCTGACACGTGCATTATTAAGTTAAAGCTGGTGCTGGTGTGAGGAGACCGCCGCTCTCGGCACGTGGCCTGCCATGGCGTCCCCTGCATGCTGCGACACTTCGGATACGGGAGTAAGCCAAGGCACGTTGGCAAGGTGGCCACTCAAAGTGGCAGAAAGAAGTTCCCAATCTCCAAACACCAGCCAAGGAGCATTTTTCGAGCTACGTTCTCCATTCTTGTACCTGAGGCCTTATTTCACATAACATCACAGAGAGATCGGTCGTTGGAGCGAGGGATCTGAATCAGAGCAGATCCCGTCACGTTGAGCCAGCTCACTGGCCTTCCGTTTTCCACACAGACCCACGCACGCGGGCACTCGTGGCCATGAGGGGCTCCCGCGACTTTGTTTTGTAGGCCAGGGTCCCACACTTTTTAAGCTGAGTAAAGCAAATCTTCTGCTGGATTGATCAAGGAATGACGCTTTTGTCCCGGGCTTTATCTTTGTCCGCAGTGCGTTCTGGTATCACTGTCCGTGATTGTTCCTCCTCTCCCCCGTTGACATGAAGTCACTCTGGTTTTCCAGACGAGCATTAGCTTGAGAAGTAGCAAAGAAAGGCAAAGAGGCTTAGCGGACCTGGGCCTACAGATTAAGTGCCTCTGCAGAGAGCCAGCCCAGATGTGGCCGCAGCATCCCTCCTCGCCCCCGGCAACAGCTGGGAGTCACACCCGGGCCCCTACCTTATGTCCCCAACGGTGATCAGGTAGAAAAGCTGCCTTCTTAAGGGCTCGGGTTTGGGTTGGAGGCATAATTTTCTGTTTACATTATAGAAGGCCAAGCTCTGTGTGTTTCCATGACTGAAGGCGGGAGATAAAGATGAGTTTCTCTCTGGTCTGTGATGCCCGTGTTCACAATGACCCTTGGTGATGCCACTCGGCCCCGACCGAGAGTCAGAACGCTTGCTAACATTGAACTTTACACTTCTGATCAGGGCATATTAGCTTTCGAAGTTCAAAAAATTCAGAAAAAAGAAATATTCTCAACTATTAGTTGCTGGTGGACTCCAACAGATAGAAATGAAAGCATCAGACAATACGCTGTATTCACGGGGATGGGTCAGATTCTAAAAGGATTCAAAACTGTTCACTCAGATTCAGCAGATTAGTACAACCAATATGTACAGACTCTGACAACCCTGGAAGAAATCTGGACTCAAAAGCTATCCCATCGAGGCACCCATTTATAAGCTACACGCTTGCCAATATAAGGCGGAAAATCTGCAATCGTTTGGGTTTTGGCTTAAGGCAGAGTTAACTTTTTTCCCTGTAACCCAGTTGTGATCTTTGGAAACAAAGTTATTGGCTATACTTTGGAGGAAAAACTCAGAAAATACCTATTCAACAAGCAGAAAGCTTCTCTGAAGACTGTTTTCAAATCTGCCCCGTTTTTCCAAACGGGCGTCTCTGGTTTCTTGCATGACTTTGCCCGCCGATCATCGGCCAACAGCCATCATGAGAATCTGCAGGTGCACGGAAGGCCATGATGCTGGACACATTTCACTCAAAATATTGGACCATAGGGGCACCTGGTGGCTCAGTCAGTTAACCGTCTGCCTTCGGCTCAGGTCATGATCCCAGGGTCCTAGGATCGAGTCCCGCGTCGGGCTCCCTGCTCAGCGGGACGCCTGCTTCTCCCTTTCCCTTTGACCCTCCCCCTGCTTGTGCTCTCTCTCTCTCTCTCTCTCAAGTAAATAAATAAAATCTTTAAAAAAAAAATATTGGACCATTAAAGAAACTCATAATATGGCACATGTAAAACGGTTTGTCGTAACAGAGATCGCCTCTCAGGTAGCTGTTCCGAGGGCTTCGCCGCCCTGAGCACCTGCCGTGGCTGGGAGGCGTGTCGGGTCACTCGCAGGGGGACCACTGCCGGGCAAACTGTGACACGTGGAGGCCACAAAGGGGACAGTCAGACCTGACAAGAAATCAAAATGTAAAGACGAGGCATTCTTTTTTTAAACTGAGTTATAATTGGCGCACAACGTTGTCCTGGCTTCAGGGGCGCAGCCTGGTGGCTCCGCGTGCGTCTGTCCGGGAAGCAGTCACCACCGAAAGTCTGGGCAGTTCCTGTCTCCACACACAGTGACAAAACTCTCTTTCTCTTGTGAGAACAGTGAAGACTGCTCTCGGCAACTTTCAAATATGCAACACAGTAATGGTAACTACAGTCGTAACTTAATAGAAATTATAAGATACACGCTTGCACTGCTACGTTTTATCTTTACAAGGAACTTTAAAAGCTGAGGTCTTGGGCGCCTAGGTGGCTCAGTTGGTTAAGCGTCTGCCTTCGGCTCAGGTCGTGATCCCAGGGTCCTGGGATCGAGCCCCGCATCGGGCTCCCTGCTCTGCGGGAAGCCTGCTTCTCCCTCTCCCCCTCCCCCTGCTTGTGTTCCCTCTCTCGCTGTGTCTCTCTCTGTCAAATAAATAAATAAAATCTTTAAAAAAAAAAAAAAAAAAAAAGCTGAGGTCTTCCTCAGAAGACCAAAGGCTATGTTTTCTGGATTACTGTCCGAGTTACAAGACGTCGCCTGAGCCCCTCAAAGCTCTCTGCTGGGTGAACGGTGACGGTGCGTCCTATGGGAGCCCGGGAAGCCTGCACCGAGGCACAGACGGGCGCCGGCACACACGCGAACGCCCGTCCTGGGGTGAGCGGGAAAGCAGCGGCCGTCAAGAGCGCTCTGTTCTGTTCTTCTGCATAAACTTGGACCTTGCTGACAGCCACTGTCTCATAGAATGAGGCACATCTCTGGAAGCGAACACACGCCCTGAAGTCCTGCTCCCGCAGTGTGCTGACCGCTCCAGCCGCGCGGCTCGGGAGGCTCCATGGCTCCGGCCCTGGGGCCGTCCTGTGCGCAGGGAACAGCAGTGCAGGCTGGAAGCAAAGGGACATGGGGTGCGCAGGGAGTCACGGGCGCGCAGAAGGAGCCGAACCGTGGAGCCCACGAAAGGCTTCCTGGGGCCACTAGAAACTAAGGTGTTGGCAGCTAACTCTGAGCTCAAGAAGCCAACATGTGAGTGAGAACCTGGCGGGAGCTGCCACTGGGGAATTTTTGTAAGTAATTTTGAAAAGAAGACATCTTTTCTGAGCAACACGCCGTCTGTGGTTAGCCAATCAGTTCGTTTTCTTCTCTCCACTCAGGTACCACTCCTGCCCCTCCTGCTTCTCACTTTGGGGGACGAGAACGGGGAGAGGGTGGTCTCAGAGCTGCACCCAGCCCTTTGTGACAGGCCCCCGAGGCCCCCGTGATGCACCCTACTCTTGTTCCCGGGAAGACAGGCAGCACGGAGGACGGCACTCGGTCCCTCCGCTGGGCTCTGTCCCCGCCACCAGGCTCTCCTGCGTCCCCCGGCCTCTGGCCTGGAGCTGTTCTCTTCTCTGGGACCGTTGGGAGCCGGGGGCTGAGGGCAAGGTGGTTTCTGTCCCTGAAGCCAGGTACCTGGTCCAGGTACCCACACGTCTGGTTGTGCACGTTGCCCACCTTTCCCTTGGGGCATGAAGTGGCATTTCTCAGAGCAACACAATTCCCGCAAAGTCTCGCTGTCGCTTTCACATTAAAGGTGATCGTGAGCAGCCAAGTCCGCTGGAGAATAGTGCCTGGAGCCCTGTGGGACATCCACGCGAGGAAAGTCATCTTGAGAAAGTACCGCCAAAGAACAAAGTTTCCTCTGACGCGCAGATCAATTCATGGGAATTGATACAGTTTCGACTCCAGATCAGAGGAAGAGTTCAGGCAGGTCCCGTAGTGACCCGTTGAAACCGCGGGGGGAGATGTGAGCACACACACACAGAGAGTCTGCACTAATCTTCGAAGGCTCAGAGGAGGTGTTCAGGCCACGCGGAGAGTGGGAGCACGTGCACACGGGATGGGCTGCGGTGTCTGGACACAGAGGGATCCCTCTGCATTGGATTTTTTATTCTTCGCGAGCCGAAATAAACAGCTGAGCGTGTCCCACGGTGCTCACGGGGCTCTGGATACGACATTCCTGCGGAGACCCTCCCGGTGCAGCTGACGCGCTGCTAACTGTGGCCCTGGGGCCAAGGGCAGGACGCGGACAGGGTCTCAGGGACCCCGAGCAGGGCTCCCTCCCGAGGTGCGTCAGAACGTCAGCAGACCCTCACAGGGTGTGTTCGGGTGGACTCTACGCCCTCCTCGTTTTAAGGTCCTAGTGGGTAACTCTGTTCTCACACCCCGGGCTCCGGGTCTGTCTCTCCATGTCCCGTGTCTCTAAACCAAGACAGCACACTTTGGGGAGAGCCGCCAACAGACACTAAATGGGAAAGACAGTAAGCGCAGAAACTCCATGAAGCAAACAACCCAAATGTGATGTTAGTGTCACTCATACAAGGACAGAGGAAGAGCCCACACGGGCTCCCCCGACTTCCCGACGTGACTCAGATTCCCCTCCCCGGGGAACCGCGATCCCAGAACACCAAGTGCACACGGGCAGCTGGGCCGTTTTGAGGGACACGCCCTCTCTGCCCATGGTCCCCATCAGACCCAGTCCCCACAAGACCCCCCCACAAAGAAAGACCAGGCACACAGCCGTCCCCGGTCTCAGGGGGAGAAGGTGGAGGCCATCGATCAGAGGGGGCCACCACGGAGTTTCCCCAGCATCATAGGGAGGCACTGCGCTAACGTCTGACGAAAAGCTGTTAATAGGGATGGATATTCAGGTATAAATGCCATCAAACTTGGCTTCCAAACAAATGCAAGTTTTATAGAATTAAATGTTCCTATGGATGCAAGTCAATATTTTTAAACAAATTCTCACCAACGAGTCCTTGCTCTCAATCCCCTTGGGATTTCTGCAAAGAAAGTGTGCTGTGGGTGCCCCCGGGGTATTTGGGGGCTACTCAGAAAATGTTCCTCTGGACAAATAAGGTTTGGGAAAATTTAGTCCAAAGAAGTTAAACAATTGCTTTCTTGCTCAGATGCCTGTCATTGGGATGTGTTTTCAAATCACTTTTCAGATGGAACCATTTCATTAAAAACAGCCGAGGAGCAGCAGGGCCAACGCAAAATTTGACTACATTTTAACAAGTCATATGCGGAAACACCAGACATTTCTGAAGATGCCTACAAGTGCTCCACACTGTCGAGGGGGGATCCGGGGACAGGTGCTCCACGCTGTCGAGGGGGGTCCGGGGACAGGTGCTCCAGGCTGTCAAAGGGGGATCTGGGGACAGATGCTCCACACTGTCGAGGGGGGATCCGGGGACAGATGCTCCACACTGTCGAGGGG
>NC_058416.1:1076515-1113486 GCF_002201575.2 Neomonachus schauinslandi | reverse complement strand
ACTGTCGAGGGGGGATCCGGGGACAGATGCTCCACACTGTCGAGGGGTGATCCGGGGACAGGTGCTCCACACTGTCAAGGGGGGAGGGCAGGACAGGTGCTCCACGCTGTCGAGGGGGGAGGGCGGGAACCATAGAGCACCGGCGTACCACCACTAGCGGTCGAAGAGCGCAGGAGGGGCAGGAGGAAGAGGGCGGGGGTTCTGGCCTCCAGGAGGGACCTGTGTTCTGGTCCTCGGGCCACTCTCAAGTACCACTCCTAACCCCCCACGACAACAGTTTTTCCCTGAAATCTTTCCAAAATGCACAACACGCTCACCTGACCGGCTCTGCGCTCTCCGGATTAACGAGGCAGAATCCCCCGTTTTGCCCTGGGTTGAACTCGCCCTGGGGAACCTCAGCCCATCGAGGTTCTGCTGTGACAAGCACGCCCGCCCCGCCCCGCCCCGCCCCTCCCTGCCACATCACGGACCTCCAGCCACTGTCCACTCGTGACAACACGTGGAAATAAGCAAGACCACCGGAGACACCGCGCACGCCCCCAGGAGTGTGAATGCCTGTTATTTCAACTCTTCGTCCACTCTGTCTTTGCACGTGGCCGCCATCATGCTTTCGTCGTTTAGCCCGAGTGGGTGGAGACCCCAGGCGGGTGAGCTGCCAGGCCCCGAGCCCCTGAGGGGCAGACGGGCTGAGATGTGGAGGCTCGGGAAGCTCTCCGGTGGAGCACAAGGGGAAGGCGCCCATCTGGAAAGAGCGAGCGATGTGGTTTGTCTGCGGCCATTTCTGGTCCGGAACCTGCCCGCACCCCTGTCTACCCCTCCGTGGAGGAACGCGAATCTGGGTCCGGCAATGCCCGCACCCCCCACGGCGCAGCTGCACTCACAATGGACAGGGGTGTGTCCTTACCGGCGGCTCTGACGGGCAGTGTCTGACCACCCTTTCCTGCTTAACCCTTATCCCTGACCAGCAGCGAGACCCGCATCTCCCCCATCAGACCCCAGAGGAGGGCAAGGGTGGGAAGATCGGGTCAAGGTTCAGAAAGACCCCGCGCCCTGTGAGGAAACAGAGCACCAGCCACCCGCGAGTACGGATGTGGACCACGAGCTCCCGGGGGGGCCGAAGATGCCCCAGACCCGAGGTCCTCTCTGCTCAGTGCAGGACGCAAATGCGCCTGCTTGCACACTCGGGTGCGATCCCAGCCGCGGCAGCACAAACACAGGACACCGAAGAGTGAGGCGCAGGGACCGCGAGCAGCACCGTCAGAAAGGCTGGTGTGAGAGAGAAGCGTGGCTTGTGCCAGGGGTGAGGACGGGGGAGGCAGGGCTCCGCTGGGGGCAGAGCCGCAGAGCAGCGAACACAAGAGGCCCCCGGGACCAGCGGTGGCAGCTCGCCCAGCGCCCCTACCCCATGGCACTGACCTCTTTCTCCGCTCGCCATTCCTCACCTGTGACCGTGACTCGCTGACCGATTGAGCCACGCTGTGTGTGACACAGGGCGGCGCCCTCATCACGAGTGGACGTTGCATAACCCTCAACCTCAGAAAGGAAAGCGATCCTCAAAGTCAGAGCATTCAATTTAAAAATCCAGAGTTAAGATACTGGAACTGGTGTTTTTGTGAGACCCAGCAGGGCATGGTCGCTTTCTAGAGCATTCGTGCTGCGGGTTCCAGAACATTCTTGTGGCTGGAACCGGCCTGTGCTGACAGGAAGCCGGCGTACCCGCCGTGTTAGCCGCGTGGCCCCTCCCGCTCCCAGCGCCCCCCTTCAGAACACTTGCCTCTCCCCTCGCTGGGAGCAGGTGCATGTGTTTATTCCAGAAACGTTTTTACCAAATAATCTGCCCTTGGTGAGTCCTGAACACACTAACATAAATTCAAACACCACTTCTAGTGCAAAAAGGAGTCTGTGGAGAATTTAAAAATGGACTATTAATTTCTGGTTTAATGTAACTGTTTTTAGTAAGATTGTAAAGTGCAGAGCAATGCGGTCAGGAAACTCTGGATTAAGATGAGGAAATGCAGATTTCCTTTCATTTAGCCAGTGAATTTCTGTGTGGTCTTAAAATTATTGTCTCTCCATGTTAACATCGCCTCACCTTCGTCGCCAAATAAAAGAAAAAACCCTTCATGTCTTTCTGTCCCTAGTGTGACATTTAAGGACAAATAAGGATCCACGAGGAGAGAAGCCCTGACGTTGGGGAAATCCTTCAGGCCACTGGGCGCTTCCCCCAGATCGCAGGAAGAACCGCGTCACCTCACGAGTGTCCTGAGAACCAGATGCGGCAACAGAAAAGCTTTGCAAACAGCACAACCCTGTGCAAAATTTACCTGTTGTGATTGAAGGTGAGTATCGTCCACAAAGACCGCAACAACCATCACAGGATGAGCTCGCTTGACGTCCCCGCGGGGAGGTGCACGGACGTGTGCGTATCTGCATCGTGCACACAGGCGTGCATGTGCGTGCACACGTGCACGTTGAGTTTGTGCGTCCACCGATGTCCTGCGTACACATGCATGTCTGTGACGTCTGCATGTGTGTGCCTGCGTGATCGTCCGTGTTGTCCACACGCGTGGATCCCAGCAGGCAGATGGGGGTGCTCCGCGTTGTGAAACCTGCTATGACCAATTCTTCCGGCCGCGAGGCCTCGGCCCGTCTTGTGCCACGCGGGGTATGTGCTCTGAGCTCGGTTCCTGCACACACGCCATGTGGGGGGCGCTTCTGCCACCAGCCTGAGCCCTGGGAGCTCTGTGTGAGGAAGAACCAGTGCGTTACGATCAACTCTATGGTAAAGTGGGAAATCACAGCGAAGTCCAGTTTTTCCTCAGAGCGCTTATTACAATGTTCAGAAAGCAGGATGACACGGTGCGTAAAGTACAGCAAAGTCACTGAAAGAAAACATGACAAAATGGTTTTTTGGCAAGATCATTCATTTCTTTCATTTTCTTCTACCTCTGAGAATTTCCTAGTTCCTGCGCGATGATCACCCAGTAACGCGATTCTGACGGAGCAGAGAAAGGGTCCGTTTCTGACGTAAGGCCGGGGCGTCTGAGCTGGGCCTGGAGTACGGGGCAGGGAGGTCTGCCAATCCCAGGGGGGAGAAGCCCCTGGGGCACATGGGGGCAGAGCGAGGACACCTGCTCCTCAGGACCATGCACGGCGGGGCGGGTGGTGGTCCTCACCCCAGAGAGGAAGGAGAGAGCAGGCTCTGGGAGGCGGCCGCCTTGCGCCCCCAGTTCCCCTCCATGGACCTGTCCAGTGTAACAGATTTCCTGCGATCATTTTATGCAGCCTCAGTTATGATCCGCACTCTGCGGCTTTGAGCCAAGACGTGAGTCTGGGGTCTTCACTCCAGCCTCCTCCCACCTTAACCCCTTGAGGAGTTGGGGACGGCGGCTCTCAGCTGCATGTCAACCGTCGGACCCAAGCACCTGCACGTGCGGCTTGCCGGCCAAGCCCGCAAACTCCAGGGAAGGACTGCAGATCTGTGGCCCCGTGGGGTTCACACCTTAGTGGGGGGCACCTAGACGACACAGACATTCCCATGTAAGGGGGACACACGCGGAAGGCCTGGGGCTCACCCCTCCACACCCTGGCTGCTTGTCGCCACAACGGTGAGGAGGGACATGCCGGGCAAACAGCACAGGACCCAGAATCCAGCCACCATCATGACAGCAGCCCCCACGCGCTTGCCCTTAGTCCTCGGGGATCAGCCGTGGACCCAGGGGGACACTCACCGTGAGCGTGAGCGGGTCCTCAGCAACTCCTCCCCCCCCTGCTTCCTTCCTGGAAGCCAGGCCTCAGCTGAAGGGAGACAAGAGGCCCCCGGCGTCCTTCCTGGGACTTAGAGTCCCTGGAGAAAGCCTGCAAGTCCCTGGCAGGGTCACGGGTCCTCACATACACCGAAGCCACCCACCTGCCCCCACGGCGGCACCAAGCATTTTCACCCCCACCACTCGGAAGCACGAGTAGACGCGGGTACAGTAACACCCCAGTGTCAGTCAGATGCAGAGAGCAGCGGGACTTCTTCGTCCCAGGAATCGCATCCAGAAGGAACCAGAAGGAACCACTCAGAAAGCTGAACTTGCCTTTGGTTCGATCGAGCATTTAGTGAGCACCTCCTGCATGCCGTCACTGTGGGATGCAAAGAGTAAATGCCGCGAGCACACCCTCCAGAGTGTGAAATGGGGAACACGGGCGCCCACGGTCCAGGGGCCCCTAATCCCGTGAGGCACGAGCCCAGGCTTCTGACCAAGTTCCTGACCTTGTTTTGAGTCCAACGTCAGTGCAGGAAATGCAGACGGTTTCAAATGCAGACGGAGGATTGAACTTTTTAGGTCACACCGTTTCAGAGGTCAGCCTTTCCCACCTTATGGAAATACTGGGTGGGGGCCCGGGGGTGGGTCTGCCTGGCCTCCCCCAAGAAGGGGGCTGCAGGGTGAGGCACGAGGGCGTAAAGCTTTACCAGCCGCGTCTGGGCACCACGGGACGCCCGGGTCCTGGAGGGAAGTTGGTCAATAAGTGACAGCATGTGGGCGCCTGGGTGGCTCAGTTGGTTGGGCGACTGCCTTCGGCTCGGGTCATGATCCTGGAGTCCCGGGATCGAGTCCCGCGTCGGGCTCCCTGATCAGCGGGGAGTCTGCTTCTCTCTCTGACCCTCCCCCCTCTCATGCTCTTTATCTCATTCTCTCTCTCAAATAAATAAATAAAATCTTTAAAAAAAAAAAATTTTAAAAAAATAAGTGACAGCATGCATTTGGTCTCTGTGAATATATAATATCATAACCCATGCTGGTGGGGAGGCACATTTAATACCTAACGCTTTCTTGGTCCCACATCTGAAGGATTTCAGGAGATAATTAGGGAAAATAAAAACAGAACGGACAGTCACGAAAAGCAAATTGGAGGGTATAGAAAAATTTAATTATTCTAATGAGATGCCTCTTTGAGAGTTCTTTTCTTCACCAGGCCCAAACCTGACTATTAATTAAGTTATTCCACTAAAAAGGAGAAAAGAAATCACCTATAACTTTTTTTTTTTAAGTACCACTTTGTAACCTTCAGCCCCTTCGTTCCTACTCCGGGTACAGGGGCACAAACCTGCAATTAGCAGCCCTTTACTGCCTCCGCGTAGTAATTGCCGTGTATAGCCCTAAGGTAGTAGGAATAAAAACCCCTTTCTCTCCCTCCCGCCTCCCCACCGCCGCGGGGCCCACTGCCCGAGACTCGGACCTGGCAGGACTTGGCCTCTCGGAAGCCTGGCGCTCACAGGGCAGCTCCCGCGCCGCGGCCGCTCCGCCTGGCAAACCACACGCAGGCTTGGAGACGCCCCTCCGCACACAGGGGCCGAAGCCGAGGGAGAAAGACAACCCTACAGGGCAGAGATTAGATTATCAATGATCCTGAAACTGTCTGCAACTTCAAAGGCCTCGGGGCCCAGGGGGTGGATCTGTCGCCCTGGGGAAGTCCCCGATTATCTCGGGGTCACCAGCAGCTGAGCACTTCCCGTGCAACTGAAGCTCGCGGTCCTGGGTCCCACGCTGACACTTTGCTGGGCGGCCGCGTGGGCGGCCGGCACCTCCACCCAACACCCTCGTGTCTGCGTCCTCGTCATGGAGGATGCTGAGGACGCACCCCATCCCTCCCGAAGCTCCAGACCCCCCGGGCCTGCAGCCCACTGAGTGCCGTGGACCAGCGACCCCCACGTGGCCCGGACGGCTGCCCCACGCTGGGGCACATACAGGAACACAGGCAAGGAAAACACTCAAGTTTGGAAGCAAAGCCTCAGTGGCTGACATCACTTCCTGATTAGACGTCAGGGTTTTTTGCTGGGTGGTTTTTTTTTCGTTTTGCTTATTTTGGAATTTTTCCAGTGGGATTAAGGAGACTTTATTTGACCCACAGTACTTTGAACTAACCAGCACAATGGAAAATTAATGTAATGTTTATCGATACAGAGAAAAGTCCTCTGGCTAAAAAGATACGAAATAAAGAACAATTAAATTCTCCTGCAGTCACAGGACTAGTTAATGAACAACTCCCAGGTTGTGTGCCATGCACCGGAATAAAATTCCTGCCGCCGCTCTCCGGGAGCCTGCCAGGGCCTCTCTCAAGCATACCTTCCATCCGCACGCCCACCTCATCCCGCACGCCCACCGCCCCAGCCCCCGTGCGCAGAGCCGGGACCTGTCCTGACTGCCGTGGACACGGGAGGCCCCACAGAAAGCCAGTGTGGCGCCTCAAAGTCCCCGAGGGCCAGTGTCTCCACAGAGCCTTCCCCTGTGAGAGAACAGCCCGCTCTCACTTGCCCTGACCCTCATTTTAATTGTCACTGGCTTGAATTTCCAAAGTATTGGTTTTTAATAGCAATTTTAATTCAGCCTCCAGGACGAAGTGGTCTACATGGTTTCACTTCATCATGTATGTATCTCCCACTTATAAATTCACAGTGTTTCAGTGTCGCTTCAGTAAATGAAATATATAGAAATTTTCTTTCTCATTTTGTTTCTGGGGTTTGGGGAAGGAACTCTTCTCTTGTTGTAAAAATAGCGTACAACCATTTCAAACCACTGAGAAAGCATAAATCAGTTTTCCTTTGAAGATCATGTGCTGGGGCGCCTGGGTGGCTCAGTCGTTAAGCGTCTGCCTTCAGCTCAGGTCATGATCCCAGGGTCCTGGGATCGAGCCCCGCATCGGGCTCCCTGCTCGACGGGAAGCCTGCTTCTCCCTCTCCCACTCCCCCTGCTTGTGTTCCCTCTCTCGCTGTGTCTCTCTCTGTCAAATAAATAAAATCTTAAAAAAAAAAAAAAAGATTATGTATAACCCAGCATCCAGAGGCAATCATATTTCAATCTTCCTTTTATATATTTTTACATTTTGACATTTGTCCGTGTCCTCGGAAACTCTACAGGAAAGGTAAAGTCCACCCCACAGTCCACGTGTAGAAAGGGGCAGGTGAGGCCCCGCGTGGCATCCTCGGTGACCACGATGAGCAGCCAGTCCACGGAGCCTTGCTCGGGGCTAATTCATCTCCGCAAGGACCCGATGTGTCAGGCACATGATCCCCATGTTACACGCAAAGCAAAGAGGTCAAGAACCCTGTCCAAGATCTCAGGCAAGCGGCGGCAAGCCAGAGCCCCCTGCCGGCATTGACAGCTCCAAACCAGCCTGCCCCCCATCCCTCCCCCAGCACGTGCGGGTCCTTGCACCATTGGTGAGCACCACGCTGTTTCCAGTTTTTCACTGTACGGATCTCATTCTCTGTGTCCCATCCCGTCCCACCACCCAAACCGAACCCAGAGCCTTTGACACGCAGCCACTTTCATTTACTTCACTTCTTTTCTTATGTCCAGTTGCAACAGTTAATGGTGGTGCAGGGGTGGGGGGGACAGAAGCAAAGAACCCAGGTGTTCGGTAAAACAAGGAAAGAACCACCCAAAACAGTCCTTGCATTGACAGAGGCTGATGGGCAGCGTGGGCATCCCGGGAGACCACTCTGTCCCGCAAGTTTCGGATCGACCGCTACCGCAGCCTGGAAACGGGCAAGGTCTCCTGTGACTCAGTCACGGAGCCCAGACTTCGTCAGAACAAAGGGATCCAGCTCAGCCCTCGAGCTCTGTCTGCGTGCGGGCTCAGGGTCTGCACTGTTCAAATGATGCTGGCAGACATCACTTTAAATGAGGCTCTCTCTCCTTAAAATACGTGTGACTCCAGCTTTCGGAAGGGCCAACCAACTCAGAGGAAAATAAAGAATAAGCATTCACTCCGGGAAACTAACCCGTGACCTGTGTGTCAGGCGACCATCATCCACAGAGAGTCCCTCGTGGGTGGGTGTCAGCATTACAAAAACCAAGTTTAATGGCTTCTAACTGGCATCCTTGTTAGCATTTTAAGAGAAAATATTCAAGTACGTAGATTTCCCTTCCCACTTTAAAAATAACACCACCATGGCATAAAGACTACATCCTTGTTCTCCAAACGGACACGATGAACATCCTTCCCTCGCCGGAAGCCATCTGAAGTCTTCCTCGTCCGAACCACTTTAAAATTCTTTAAAAATGGAAGCCGGTCCTCTGTCCCACTGGCGTTCTCTGCTAACTCCCAGCGAGTCCAACGCCAGTCCAGACGCACTAGACACGGAATGGGTGCCAAGTCCAGAGATGGTCCGCTTTTATGTGTGTGCTTCCTTGAGATAAAATAAAATGATATGTAATCTTGAATTATGTCATGATGCACGGTGCTGTGATTTCCTGGAAAATGTGGAGCTAATCGGTTATTCATTCAGGAATTAACTAGAGCATCAATTGTCAGATTAAACTCCTTTAAAATGCTCGGTGTCCTTTTCTTGGTGTTGACACTCTAAGTACACTGAGTCCTTTGTGTGTGTTGAGGCAGCAAGAGGAGAGGCTTTCTCATGTGCCAAACGGAAAAAGAAAACAAAAGTATCCTTTGCGGCCGCTGTTAGGCCGACACTTGGTGACTTGCCACAGGGGTTCAGACACTCACAGCACAGAAGCAAACCCCGCCACATGTGTGTCCGGCAGGCAGGGCCGGCCGCGCTCGCAGCTTCCACCAGTGGCTGGTGGCCGGGGGGATCACACCCTCGTCCTCCGCGCCTGCTCGTCCCCGGGGCCCCTCCGACACCCCAGCCGGGTGCTGTCTGCCTCGCTGGCCCCGTCTCTCTCCACACCCCTAACCCCCGGCTGTAGAGCCGCTCTCCTTGCCGGCAGCAAATCTTAGCCCTGAACTTCTCACATACATAACCCGGAAAAGAGATCACGCTACCTAATTCTGCAAGGGTGCTACCGTTTTCTGTCCACACGGCGCTTACACAGCTCTGTGCGTCTGCATCACTCAAGTCCCGTAGGTTTCTTCTTTCAGCCTGTATTTGGTTTGGCTGTGGGTATGCAGGGCCTCCCACACGCCGCACCCCAAGACAGGTGCAGGGAGTGGGACCTGCAGAAATCCCTGCGGTGCCCCCACTCGGCCCCCTGAATGGACGACGAGGCACAGATCTCCATCCCAAGGCTTTGTACAACCTGGACAAAAACTGCAACTTAAAAAAGTGTTTAACTTGATGAAATGAGCACGGGGAGTTCTATGTACCTGATGAATCACTGAACTCTACCCTTGAAACTAAAAATGCACTGTATGTTAACTAAATTGAATTTAAATTAAAAAAGTGTTTTTAAAAATGTTTAAAGCAGCTGGGGACACTTCAGAGATTTCTGTACATTGACTTCTCTCCCCACATATTTACTTTGCTATTTTTAAAACTTTCTAATATTTATTGTGTTTCATATGGATGTTTTCAAATGTTTTCTTCCAAGATTTTTTGGAAGATGTTTTCTTCCAAGACTTGTGAGCCTTTCGAGGGAAACCTGGCTATTTTCCCCACTTGTGTGGGTCCTGCCATGAAAGTTCCTTTTTTATTCAAATCTTCCCAGGACAAATTCAAGTTCTGGAACCAGCAGCAAATACGTAGGAACAGATGTGATGTGTCACGAGGAGTCGGCACTAGACACAAGAGTTCTCTCCAAGACTTTTTGGCATAAATAATAATTCACACTCTCTAAGAGCAACAGGGTTGGGACAGTTACTGTCTGAGACCTACAAGGTAAGGATGGAAAGTAGAGCTTCGTCTGTAAATCACCCAAGAAAGCTCTAACACAGAGCACAGGATTTGTGCAAAGTTTACCCATCTCAGCGTATGGCGAACTTCCAGACGTACTTGCAAGCACAGCGTCGATGACCAGATATCGATGCTTCTTTCTTCAACTGATGGTGGCCGTCATCACTGGGGATATTTAGCACATCGAGACAATGTCTGGTCCTGACAAAATGATAAATGTTCTGTTTGTGTATATTATTTTCCTGCCTGAAGCTAATAATTAACATTGTTTTGATGTGCTAAGCATTCCTAATAATGAAAGTTAAATAAGAAACCACTGGGTTGAGAACCAGAATGTCAATAGACAGAAACCAATTTTCTTAATGTTAGAAGACATTAATTGCTTAATGTGTGTTATCTGAACATATTTCACGCCCAAAAAAGTGACCACAGTGTGTGTAACGTGAAAGGTGGGAGCGTGAAGCCGTGAGGCTGACCGCTCTGAACGGGCGTTGGGGAGTCAGGTGCACGTGAGCACCGGCAGGTCAGGCCGCCTCCCGGGGAAGCCGCGTGGTTCTATCCGTGTCTCTGTCCGTCACCGAAGCCCTCCCAGGGTCCACCTTCCGGAATTGTCCGCAGACCCCGTTCGCAGCCTTCTTCGGTGACTGTGCTTGATTTGACCCGACCGGCCCCGCGCTCGCTCACCGGGCGTGGGAGTCTCAGCGGCATGAGTGAGGTCAGCTCCGCCGGAGCCCAGGGTCTCCGCCAGCCTCCAGCAGGGGCGAGCTGGGAGGGATGTGGCACACGGGTGAGCTACAGGACTCTTTGGGTCAAACGTACCAACAGGCTCAGGGGTGACTTTCTAAAGAGGCCTTAACTGGACACGTACCTTCTATGCTTGTTTAAAAATCAGTCTCTTATTACTCATGTTTTATGTGCCTTCAGGAGGCCTGCGCTCTAGAGAAAAATATTTCATCCTGCTTCTACTTCCAGATTAAGTTACTATTTTTATACATACACCATTCCTGTCGGCTTTATGCTTAATGATGAAAATAACAGTTCATACAATAACAAGAGCGGAATGCTTCCCACGCACCACGTCGGCCGCCCTCGCTGCACTCCGATGCGACAGGGGTCATCCGTGTTCCCATGGAGAGAACTGGAAACAGCGGTTAACGTCCTTGCCCGAAGGACGTTCGGGCAGCCGGAAGCAGCAGAGCCAGACGCCGGCCTGGAGTCTGCACCGGGCGCGGATCCGCGGCCGAGCGCTGCTGCCTCGTGCACACTCCCCGGTGCCCGGCCCAGCCTGCACCAGGCCCCGGGAGGGACGGGAGCCAGGGCGTGCTGACCGCGGGATGAAGTGTAAAGCAGGGTCGGGACATGGAGGCTGAGGGGCCGTTGGCACACACGTTCCACGGTGGGCCAGACGTCAGCCCGTGTCCAGCAGGCGTCAGCAATGGGCAGGGAGCATCTCAGATCTTCACCCCCAAGCCCCCTCGACCCACATGGCCTGTTCTCCGTGGTCCCTTCAACTTCACTCTGCACCGTGACCAAGAAGGACGGGGTGAAAGGCACTGTTTGCTGGGGGGCAGCGCTCACCTCCGGCTGGCTCCCCGCAAACGGGACGAGGCGTCACTGTGCTGGGCTGAGGTGTCCCGCTCGACCCCAAAGCCCTGGAGCGCCGCACCCACATCCTGGCCACGGCTCCACGGGGTCAGCGGCGTTGGCAGACGCAGGCCAGCATTCGGGCTTGCTCTCCTGAACGCCCGCCACGCCATGGGCAGCCGCCGCTCCCCAGAGAAGGAGGCACGCGTGATGCGAGCTGGACTGAAGCCACCGTCTGCGGCCACGCTCAGCTCAGCCCAGCTGAGATCGACCAACTCCAGGGACCTGCAGACGCACGTGCGAGCACCCGGTGCCATGGGGACTTTGTGCTCGTCTGTGACACATGTGACAGCTCGTGGTGCACTCGGTACAGCGTCAGTCCTGGGGGTCGTGTCCTTGTGGCACCAGGGAGCGTGACAGTGACTTCAGGACGAGAGAATCCGGTCCGTGTACTTGCGTGTACTAGCTGTGTGTGTGCAGGACTTAGCATCTCCCAGCCCGAGTCCTTGCCAGGGGCGTGCCCCCACGAGCCCCCTCCTGCCCTTGCCCTCGCTTCTGCATGCAGCCGGCCGGCAACAGGATGCGTAGAGAAAAGGCCTTTTCCAACAGAACCCCTTCAGCGGTTTCCAGCTCACCCTGTGCTGAGCTCCGGTAGGAGAGTGAGACTCTTATTCAATCAACAAACAGTTATAAAATGAGAGTGTGCTTGACATCAGAATAGCCCCTGAATCAGCGCTCTCCTCAGAGAACGCCGGGCGCCGGCCTCAGGAGACGCCCACATGACTTCTTAACAATCAACCACTTCGACTCGTTTTCAGGAAACTCAGTTAAATCCCGGTATAACAAATCCTGCCCGGGACGCTCTGTATAACGAAGGGACACTCTGCCACCAGCAGAGGGCGCACCGATTTCAAATAGTCTCTGGAGCCGCCAATTTCAGAGTAGAGGGGCCTGAGCGCTTGGGGCTGGGGCGGGTGGTCAGCGGTTGGCTGATTTTTGGAAGAGCTTAACCTCTATAAGGGTTGGGAAATTAAGAGCCAGGAGAGAAAACAGAGGTGCTGCGGTGAAGGCATCAACCGCACGAACACTGACGCGCCGCTGAGCGCAGGGCCCGGGTCGCCCTGCCCGCGCCCGCGGGGCCCAGAGAGGACCCGCTGAGAAGGGAGAGGAGGGCGTATTGGCCCCGTGTAGCGCCCTCCAGGCTCAGGAGGCCCCCTCCCCTAAGCACCCGGCGGGCGCGGGTCCCGGCTCGCCCACCCTCTCGCCGCCCCGCGGACAGCCCTTCGCGGACCGTCGGCCGTCCGTAAAACCAAGGCTCCTCCATCAGCGCGGAGCCGCGGGCAGACCCGCAGCCTTGCTGCGCCTCGGGGCAGACCCAGGGGCGCACAGGCCCTGGCGGGCGCGCGCTGCGCCCCGCACCCGGGACCGCCTGCCGGGCCTCGCGTCGGGCCGCGCCAGGGAGCCCTCTCGACGCCCCGGCGAAGCGCGCGGTGTCCTTCCGCACGCGAGCAGGAGCTCGGCCTGGGGTGCGGCCAAGTCAGAAGTCGGACAGTGGTACCTGAGGAGCGCTCCGTGCCCGCGTGCCACGCGCAGGAACGTTCCCACGGCGCGGTCCACAGAATGACCTTGAGAGGAGGTGACGGGCCGGAGGATGCGCGGTCGGCCCGCGGGCGCGCTCCAGTGGCAGGCAGGTGGCGGAGGAGGAGAAACTGAGGCAGGGCAAGACAAATGCCGTAAAAGGAGGGGAGCCAGGCCCCGGGACCCAGGCGGAGGAGCCCCACCCAGCGGGACGGGCCGCTCCTCGAGGCTCCCCCACCCTCCACCGGCAGAGGACAGTGCGCGGCGGGCCGGAGAACGCTCGAGCTACAGAGGTCCAATAGGAAAGTGCATCCGATGGTGGAAAGCAAGGAACCCCAGAAATTAAAGATGAGTGAAAAGTGCAGAAAGCAAGATTCTGTAATACACTCTCATCAAAGGCCCCCCAAAGCGTTCATTTGGAAACAGATGTGCTTCCATATGACCAGCTTTCTCAAAGAACTTCAAAGGAAGCCCCTGACTTTGCTCAGATTTCTTAGTTATTTAATGCAGAAGGATAAATGCTCTGGAGTGTCATCACAGGACTCGTTACCTGCAGTGAAATTCTCAGCTCCGTGTTTCACATACACTAAACGTAGCTTCCACCGGCAGCAGTACATAAGAAGTTATTCACTTTGCACCTATTAATGCTAAGTAGTACACAATTTGCAAATTTCAGGGAATTGTGCAAATATTTGGCATCATTGCGAGCAATCTTTAAAGGTGCTCCATTAATCTCCAGCTTCTAATTATGATGATCCCAGGAGCAATGCCATTGTTTCCAGCGAGAACTGTGGAGCTTTGTCATAAGAGGTGTCTGGTTTAGGAGTCAGTGTAAACTCAGAAAACATGCATCTATATTTAGTGACAAAGACAAGTAAAAAAAAACTAATGCCGAGCATACAAAATTATAAAGGGAGCTTGTACTTCTAGAGTGGAAAATGTTGTAAAGTATTTTTGCTGCAATTTGCATTGTAGTTTGTAAGATTTACTGGTTCTTATTCAAGTCGCCAAAAATACAACAGAGAATTTTATACTAATTGGAACATTAATAATGCATTTCTAAGCTAAACGATGTCCTTGGGATTTCAAAGGAAATTTCAGAAATGCATGGCCGAAGTACTCTATGTACACAGACATCCTGAGCCCTTCATCAGGTATTCATTTGAATGGATTTTTCCTTCAGAATGTCCATGGGCACTCAGTAAATTGGTGGATAAAGCAAATGTATTCATGTAAACTGGTTTGATTATCACCTCTTGCCCTTCCAAATGAGGGAATAACATTCTGTGATTCTCTAACAGAAGCTATGTTAATAGTTTCTGTTCAACAGGCACAGATCCCTTAAAGATTACAGTTCTATTAAAAGCCAAACAATCATGTAACCCAGAACATTCCACAAACAAGAAGGAATCTTTAGGGTTTCCTCCTTGTCAAATGGTATGACTCACTGGAAACTTATCCAAAGACCACGATGAAGTATTTACTAGCGTCCAGCCCAGGTCAGTGTCTTGTCCCCTGCGTGCACACACAATCCTCAAGGCACCAAGCTCCGTGTCCCTCTTCTTCACCTTCTCTCCAGTCATTTTCAGACTTGTGCTGAAAACTGGCCACGTTTGAAGCGTCTCTGGAGTGCCCCAACACTGACCAAAGTGCTAACATCTGGGTGTGGACGGATGAATAGCTATTATGTTTTTCTTTGTACTTCTCTATACTTAAAATGTATTTAAAAAAATTGTTTAAGTCCTGTGTATTTCTGTTTCTGGTAATGCGGGTCCAGATAATTCTAGCTAATTCTCGTGCTAACAGATAGAAAATCTGTTTTTAAAAAATTTACTTTGCATAAAGATCACAAAGAAAGAACACAGCAGTGCAGGACCCTGCCGACCTTGGTGTAGGAGGAGGGAAAAAATGCGGAGAATGGAGCACAGGATCTGGAACTTCCTTCCCCTAAGGGTGTCATGCCCCCAAGGGGGCAGCCGGGAGACCCAAACATGCACAAGGCTTCTAACAGCCTCCCTGGTCTAGTGGGTAAAAAATTGGAGTTCCCACAAGGAACCTGGATATGGAATGTGAATAGATTAAAATTACACTATTCAGTGTGTTTAAATGGCTGAGAATTTTAACAGAGAAATATGCGACAAACCACCTCATAACATCAAGGCTTAACACAAGAATAAGTTTATTTAGTGCAGCAGGTCAGGGCTACCTCAGAGGGCAGCCTGCCTAGTCCCGGCCAGGCTCAGCTGTCCTCAGCTAGGCCTCCCTTCGTGTCTGGAACCTCCTCCAGGAGGACAAGGCCAGTGGAAGTATCCACATGCCTGGGCCTTTCTCCACACGGCCTCTCATCCTTCATCAGTCTGGCCAGATTACTCACGCAGTGGCTAGAGGGTTCCCGGCGTGAGGATGGAACATGGGAAGGTGCAGGCTCAGAGTTTACATGACATCACTTCCGCCAGATTCTACTGGTCAGAGCAAGTCAGGGGTGGCCCTGACTCCCAGGACAGAGAAGAGAGGGGAGAGCTGCAGAGAACTTCTGGCCACGTCCACGGCCAGAGGCTAAGAGACAGGAGGAGGGTGAAAATGGCCAGCTTAACATTGTAGAAAAATAGAGAAGACAAACTTTAAAACTCAGATATAGATACAGGACAGATAAGCTGAAGATACCAGATTGATATTATCAGATATTGATACTATCAGGTATTAGATCTGATATTATCACATGAGATCTAGCTCAAGAGAGACTTAGTGACTTGGTAGATTTGGCCAGAAGAAAACATCCATGATGAAGCATGGAGAGACAAAAGAATGGAAAATAAAGAGGAAAGCCTGAAAATGGAGGGATTAGAGTGGGATGTTCTATATATGTATTTGGAATCTAAGAGGTAAGAGTAAAAATGTTCCAGAGGCTCTATTTGAGGAGATAATTTCAGAGAAGAGTGTTCAAAATGTTGAAAGATATTAAGCCACAGATTCAAGAAGTCCTTTAAACACCAGTTAGAAAATAAAATTACACAGAAACACATTATAATAAAATTGCTTTTATGAGAGAGAGAGTAGGGGGAGGGGCAGAGGGAGAGAGAGAGTCTCAAGCAGACTCCCCACTGAGTGCAGAACCCAACGCGGGGCTCAATCTCAGGACCCTGAGATCACGACCTTAGTCGAAACCAAGAATTGGATGCTTAACCGACTGAGCCACTGAGGCACCCTAAAATTGCTTTTTAAAAAGAGAGAAAATCTTAAAACAGCAAGAAAAACAAAGGCATATTATATTCAAAGGAAGAAGCATTAGAATGAGGGCTGACTCCTCAAAACAATTAAAACCAGAAGACAATAAAATGATATTTTCGAATTGCTAAGAGACAGAATGGCCCCCCTAGATATCTGTATGCGGCACAGATAACCATCAGGAAGAATGCTACAATAAAGATGTTTCCAGGTAAACAAAAATCAGGAGAATTTGTTGCCAGCAAACAAACACATGAACAACCCACAATTATAATAGATGTGAGTTCCTCCTGCTCAATAACTGAGAGGATGAATGGTTAAAACATGGAGGAGGCAGATTCTTTTTAAACATTAGAACAAGACAACAAATTTCACTTGTACAACAACTGCAAACGATAGCTTATTTTCCAGTACCCAGGGAACACTGACTAAGATTCAGCTCAGTAAAAAGGCACCATTTATATTAGCATCAAGTGTACCAAATGCTTAGCAGCCACCTAGGATTAGAAATAAATCTAGTAAATGCACGACCTCTACCTCTGCACATGTGCACACACTTACATTCACTGGAAAAGGCACCAACAAGCCATTACTAGAAGAAATTACACAAGTAAGTAAATGAGGAGATACACCCACTCAATGGATGGGAAGACTCACTATATAAAGATGTCAATTCTCAAATTCCTCAAGTTGCTCTGTAAGTTCAAAGCAACCCCAATTAAGGTCTAAATAGACTTTTTGAAGACATTTCAAAAAATCCATTCGAAAACATATGGACACTCAAGGCTATGAACAAGGTGGGAAGACCTGCTCTGGAGATCATCTTATCCAAAGACAGTAATGAAGACAACGTGATATTAAAACAAGAAAGGTAAACAGACCAGTGGATCAGAAAAAGGACTCAGAGACAGGCCCATCCATAAATAGGTATTGATTATTGACAAGTGTGATGCTGAAGAGCAGTGGACAAAGCCAACAGAGGGTTTGCCAGTCTTGTCTCCATGTGGAAAAAAGAAACAGAGCCCTACCTCACACCACACGATTTCTGAGAGATTCGAGATATAAATACAAAAGTCTAAACAATAAAAACTTCTGAAAGATTGTATTTTAAAAACTCCATGGCCTTGGAATAGGAAAAGCTATCATAAACAGAATATAAAAACTCTGTCTACAAAGACGAAACCTGATAAGCTGAACGACACTGAAACTAAGAACTGTTCAACAAGCGGCACCACTGAGGTCATGAAAATGTAAGCCACATGGTGAGATGTTTGCAACACACTCATGAACAAAAGGGTCATGCCTGTGATGTACACAGAGCTCCAAAATCTACAAGCAAAAGACAGATGGGTCTTAAGGGTCATTCTGACAACAGGTCAGGCAAGCCATGGTGCTGTTGTGCTCTGCTGGGTCACCTGGTTGCCGTGGCAGCAGCTGGACAGCCACCCCTCTAGCCCAGCTCACCTTCTCGCTTATCCTCTGAGCTCTCAACAAAGGGTCCCACTTCTCCCAAGGTCGTCTGCATGGCAAAGTTGGAGGCTTGGAGGTGGTGGGGAACCACTTGGGTCTGAGTCTATCTTCCTGCATTCTAAATTGGACATGCAAGTCCCCCTCATCCTTGTTGTCCCCATGTCACACCATCCAGCTGATGTCAGGCTCTGGTTCCAGGCACAGAAGTAACAGCATTTTGACACCCTTTCATCAGTTGCACAACTGCCTAAGGCCAAAGCCCTGTAAAATGACACCTACTGTATGTCACTCCTGGTGGTTCTGTTGTGTGCTTGAACCCTGCCATACATATTCACAAGAGGCAAACAGTGGGGAATGACCCAAATGCCCATCAATAAAACGGAAGAGGACACCACACTCTATCCATGTAAGGAATGCTTCATGGCATTGAAAGAATGACCTACAGTGAATCGATGACAAAGAGGAATCCAGTCATCATAAGGTTGAACAAAGAAGCTAAACAAAACAGAATGCACGCTAAGTCCACCTTATAAAGTTCAAAGCCCCCAAAACTACAACAGACCGCAGAGGTAGGAGACTGCTTACCTTTCAGGAAAACAAAGATGGCGCTCAAGCCACGAAGAGATTTTCTAGGATCCTCTTCCCTGTTTAGGTGGTAGTTAAATGGATTTCAGCTTCTGGATAGTTTACTGAAGCTTTGATGTTTTGCTCACTTTTCTACATATGCATGTTATTCTTCAACTAAAAGAAAATCCAAATAGAAAACAAATAAAAACTCTGATGGATGTCAAACTCCATTTGGAAAGGAAGTCTGTGCACCTGCCGGTATCTGTCCAGCCAGCGTGGGGTAGAGGGAAGAAGAGCTGTCCCCTTTCCAGCATGGACCTCTGAACTCTGCAATGACTTCTGTCAGCCTCCCGAGCACCAGACCATGCTCTACAACCTTCTTTTCCCATTTTCCTCGGTGTCTGATGCACCTATGAATTTGTCAAAACAAGCATTCATCTTACTGTTATTATATGCCCCAGTCATATTACATACACAAGGAGCCAGCTAATTAATACAAAGATTTCTCATATTTAAAAGGATTGGCCCAGTGAAGGAAAGGTTCTGGTTCCTTCAGATTCACTGTACCTGAATTACCAATTCTCAGAGCATTAGAAAACTATAATATATACCCAAGATCAAGAGCCCTCAGGAAGCATGTCTGAACGGGGCTGGTGAACACACACTGCCCGCTCCACACCTTCAGAGCCTCTGTTCCTTTTCCTCAATATTAGAAACGAATCCTATTGATTAGTCAGACTAATGTATCTAAGAACAGAAGTCACATAAGCATCTCCAAAAATGCTGCAAAGGCATCTGAGAAAACTCAACCATCAGTCTTACTGCAAACAGTCCATGAACTATGTGAAGCTGGGTATTTCCACACACGATGCGTCTCTCTCAGTCCAAATGCCAGCACTTTTTAAACAAAGATTGTATAAATTTAAGGCACGCAGCGTGATGTTTGAAATACACACACACAGTGAGGTGACCACTGCAGTCAAGTCAGTAACACACCCATCATCTCATGCGGTTACCATTTCCTGCATGTAGTGGACACACTTGAGAGCTACTCCCTTAGAAATTTTTAAGTATATGATAGAGTGTAATTAACTACGGTCACTGTGCTGTACGTTAGACTCGAGAATTCATTCATCTTACAACTGAGTTTGTATCAGCATCTGCCCCCACCCCACCCCAGGTGACCCCCCCCCCCCGCCATTTCTGGAAGTCCAACGTTTTTCAATTCCACATACGAGCAAGCTCATACAGTATTTCCTTTCTGAGCCTGGCTCACTTCACTTCACATATGCACAGTAGCCCAGAAACAACCCAAGTGTCCATCGATGGGGGAGCAGATAAAGAAACTGTGGGCTATGGAGAGAGACAGAGGGACTATTACTCCACCTTAAAACGGGGGACATCTGCAGTTTTTGACAAAACCGATGAACCTGGAGGACCGTGTGCTGGAGCCTCAGTTTCTACATCAAAGGGTGGGGAGTGGGGGCAACTTGACAAAGCCATCGGCTAGACGAAGCAGGGGTGCTTGCAGAGGCATGGAGCCCATGAGGTGCTCTCATTCATGAAAACCCCAGCTGTCTTCCCCCCGTCACTTTGAACGGCATGACGTAGGCAACCAAATCAGCAGAGGAAAGTGAAACATCCCAGGGCATATGACTCCTCAAGGACATCACAAGCGATGCTGACGTTGCTTGGACTCACCTCACTACTTGACCCCAGAAGCGCTAACACCAAAGCGGAGGCTGGCTGTTGCCCAGCCGTGGACAGAAGCCCCAACTCCATAGCCCACCTGCTCCTTAGGCAGGACAGAGACGGGATGTCTGCTCAGCTCTCTTGATCTGTGACCTGATTCTGCAGGTGCTTCTGATCAAGGTTCTACCTGACCCAACTCCTCCAGCCCAGTTTGTACCTGGGACCCTGACCCTTCTCAAAAGCTGTCATCACTTTAGGGAGATCAACAAGTCACAAGAAGGAAAGAAAGTAAATACCAGGAGACCCTCCAGCTGCCGGCACAGATAGCTGGTAATCAGATCACTTCACTACTATGTCCTAATAACACAAAATAGTTCACCAGCTTCAAGATTTCATAATGTCATCTTGATTCATATTCACTTTAAGTACTTACAAAAAACTAGGATAAGAATCATTTTTCACAAGAGCCAAAATGTGAAAACAACCTGAAAGTCCACAGCCTCATAAGTGGATAAAAAGAGTGGTATATCCATCCAAGGGAATAGTATCAGCAAAAGATGGAAAGGAACAAAGTACTTACACACGCTACAACACAGATGCACTTGGAAAACATGATGCAAAGTAAGAAAGTCAGTCACAAAAGGACCGCGAGTTACGTGATTCCATTTGTTGGAACTGCACATGGGCGGGGAGTAAGCGGTGGTTGCGAGGGGCTGGGAGGTTAGGGAGTACTGGGGGCCATGCCAAAGGACAGGGGTTCTCTGTCCGGGGTCCGAGAATGTGGTGGCGTGGGTGTGGGGGCAAACACACACCTGTGAATGTGCGGAAACCACTGACTCGCCACGTTCAGCGGGTGAACGGTTCGGCGTGTGAGTTACATCTCCATAAAGCTGTTATTGGCATAAATGAAGACAAACCCTGGCTCTTTCTCGCTCCGCCTTGTTGGGGTAACCATTACCAACTGAGCAGAGTTGCGCAGCCTGTCTGGAATGTTTGACCAACAGGTTCTTCTCATGCATTATACATGTAACTTAAAACAATACTAATGGGCACCTGGAAAGAGGGCAAGTATTTCCATCACCCAGGGGTGAGACTGCACAGATTAACAACAGGACGGTTCACTGAAGCAGGAAATGGCTTGGTCTGCGAACACAGGAAATCTTTGTGGGAGTGCGTGTGATTATCCATATACTTGTTTGCTAATTACGGCTCGTGTGAACAGCGCTGTAAGTGCTTTTAAGGACCTAAAATCAGGGCTCGGCAAATGGCCTGGCCCGAGGCGGGCGGCCAGGCGGCCCCACGCTGCACGTCCAGTGCACGCGTCGTGGTAGAGTGGGCTTGCACACCAGCACCAGCGTGCTCCTGGCTGGTGCAAACGTGCGCACTGTGTGTTGGGACGCTCGGCTTCTAGCCGCTTCCTGTGCCTCTTCTGCTGAGTTGGCACGGCGCGTTCCTGGAAGGACCTGGAGGGGAGACGCGGTCTGATGACCTCCCTCGCGTGGGCCGCAGCGTGACCAGGCACGTGGCCACAGGTACACGCGCTCTGTGGGGTCTGACAGTTTGTGGGTCTGTTTTTACGACCCCATCCTTGCGCTGAGCCCCAGGACTTTGGGGATAAAATGCACCTTTGAAAAGCAAAAGGGACGCATGACAAACCAGAGGCACCAGACTCACTCTGGCCCCACACCCGTTGCTCCTAATTAGGAAACCAGGAGCCGTCCTCTGGTGCCCTGTGCTCATTAGGGTTTTCAGCCGCCGTAGGACGGCTTCCCAGCGTACTGGGCTATAGACGTTTTGTAAAATCAGAGGGAAAGACTTCTTAAATTCTAAAAGTGAATCTTTTAGAGGCACGCCAGCCGGGCCCCCACGGACACCGCGCCTTACCTGCGTCCGGCCCAAAGAAAGGACAGACTCAGGACGGTGACGTCACCAAACAGGTAGGAAAGCCGTGGTTTCACCGTCGGCTTCCGGAACACGTCGGTCTGGCCTCCCCGGCCACGGCGAGCGCAGAGACTCCAAGCAGAGGGCCGAGGCCGAGTGCCCACTGGGATGCGATGTCCAGCTTCGCCCGCGGCCACGCGCCCTCTGAACCCCGCATGGAACCTGCAGGCCCGCGTGCGGGGTCCTGAGTGCGGTCGGGGCTCTCACCACACGAGGGAGAGAGAGAGAACCCGCAGCGTTTGCATCGACGGATGTGGGTGCGAGGTCTAGCCTGGCCGCTCGCGGTGGGCGTAGCCACTCCTTTGTGGGCGTGGCCGCCCTCGTGGGCGTGGCCACTCGTCCTGGGCGTGGCCGGTCGTCCTGGGCCAGGCCGTCCGTCGTGGGCGTGGCCGCTCCTCGTGGGCGTGGCCGGTCGTCATGGGCGTGGCCACTCGTCCTGGGCCAGGCCGTCCGTCGTGGGCGTGGCCGCTCGTGGTGGGCGTAGACACTCCTTTGTGGGCGTGGCCGCTCCTCGTGGGCGTGGCCGCTCGTCCTGGACGTGGCCGGTCGTCATGGGCGTGGCCACTCGTCCTGGGCCAGGCTGTCCGTCGTGGGCGTGGCCGCTCGCCGTGGGCGTGGCCACTGGTTCTAGGCCAGGCCGTCCGTCGTGGGCGTGGCCGGTCGTCATGGGCGTGGCCGGTCGTCATGGGCGTGGCCACTTGTCCTGGGCCAAGCCGTCCGTCGTGGGCGTGGCCGCTCGCGGTGGGCGTAGACACTCCTTGTGGGCGTGGCCGGCCGTCGCTGGCGTGGTCACTCATCCTGGGCCTGAGCTTGGCTTCTTCATCCACAGCGGGGGTGACGCTGGGCGGTGCCTGTGCAGGCGCGTGGGGCGAACTACAAGGAAGGTTTCTGAAGGGTCTGCAGGAACAAGGGACACAGCAGTCGCTGTCACGTTCCCTTGGAAAGGGCTCCGTTCCTAGTCCCATCCGAGTGAGCACCAGGGAGGGCGGAGATGGGGCCCAGCCCCTGCCTCCTCAGGACCCTGCAACTGTGCTCTCCTGGCCGCGGGTCCTGAACTCTGGCCCGGCGCCCCGGATGCTTCTCCTCCGGCGCCTTGGCTCTAAGCTCTAAGCAGAGCACTTGCTTCGTGTTGCGGAGCTGAATCTGGGAATGGAAATCCAGAGCAAAGTCTGCTTCCCGCCGCATCATTGGCTCCCATCTTCTGACAGTCGGGGAGAGGAGATGGTGGGCGCCATCGGGCAGCACTTTGAGAAACAGGCCTCCCCAGCAAAATGTTGGCTCGGAGACACAGGGAACACCCTGACGTTAAGAGGCAAATCCACCAGGCATTTGGGATTTTAGAACTCAGCAGCAGCAAAGTAAGACCGGCTGAAAGTGTCGCGGTCCAAACACTGACACCAGACTGCCACCCCGTCCTTCATCCCACTCACCCCAAGAGCTCACCAGCTTCTCCAAACCCTCCAACCAGGCCAGCATGGACCGGCCCCCACTCCGCAGAGAGCAACTTCACCATAACCTGTGCTGCCTGACGGCCAGGGCTCGCTGATCATTGGGGCTTGCTGACCACGGGGGCTCGCTGATCACTGGGGCTGACTGACTGCCAGGGCTCGCTGATCATTGGGGCTGGCTGACCACTGGAGCTCACTGACCACCAGGGCTCACTGACCATCAGGGCTCTCTGACCACCGGGGCTCACTGACCATTGGGGCTGGCTGACCGCCGGGGCTCGCTGATCACTGGGGCTGGCTGACTGCTGGGGCTCGCTGACCATTGGGGCTGGCTGACCACTGGAGCTCGCTGACCATTGGGGCTCGCTGACCACCGAGGCTCACTGACCACCAGGGCTTACTGACCACAAGGGTTCACTGATCATTGGGGCTGGCTGACCACTGGAGCTCGCTGACCAGCAGGGCTGGCTGACCGCCTGGGCCCACTGACCATTTAGGCAAGTGCCTGTGTGTGGGCAGCCTCAAGTGCTCAGACTTCTCGGGCACTTTTCTGAATTGGGCTCTCTTGTTCTGATGCCCCATGACTCTGAGCTTACTTGGAGGCCACGAGCAAGCACAGAGCCCAGCATCCCAGAAATCGCTGTCCATCTACCCAAGGTTGCTCAGATGGATTATCAAACGGTCCTATCTCTGGTTTTAAAAACCACATTCGAAAAAAGTTGGTTTATTTCAAGACTTTAAACATTTCAATACAATCTTTTCTCCTGACTCTTCTGTACTCTAACATATCAGCAAGCATAGAAATAAAGTTACTACAAACAGCTGGCCCAAATTATTCTTCCAGTTTATCTCTGTAAACACCCTCTATGGGTTGCAGAATATGCATATTTTCTATGCTCCACATTTGGCTCATAGATATTGTTGTGAGCACTGGATAGTATGGTTAAAAATGTTTCTCTTTCATTTCTGAGTCTTTAATTTTATGTTTGAGCTCTGCATAAAAATAGCTTGTAATTGCTTTTTGACAGTAATAAGCCTAAGATTGTGACTCAAAAATTTGAGATATTATGTTCTTTTGTAATTGTATTCAATGAAAACATAGTTCAATGTGGAGCTTTAAAAAATCCCAGCTTGTGCGGCCTCCCCATTCCACTGCCAGCATTAAAGTTACAGCTGAAGTTGAGTCGAAGTTGGTGCACCAGGCAGACCCATCAGGCCCACGCTTACTTCCTGACGAGCTCATTTCTACCAAGAGAAAAGCTTTCTTTGCAGAAGCTACAACGGAAAAAGGAGAAAATTTAGAAGCTTCCATCACTCTGTCCTGCATCTTGTGGCAGCAGGGAGCTGGCAACAGAGAGAGCAAGTCTCTGACTTCATCGAAGGTTCAAACCGACTGGAGAGTTCGTACATCACACAAAAGTGGATAACACAAGCAAGATAAGGTCAGAAATTAAAAGCCAAAAGTATGCAAAGCTTTCCAAGCATGAATTGAGATTGATACTGCTGTAAGCAGCAAAGACATCACCCAGAGATCGTGTGAGGTATTAGGAATTGGCTCACATGTTTTTCAGGGAAGCAGAAATCAAATAAAATATTCTAGAAACATGAGAGAGAAATCTGTTAATGAAGTCCCATAAATGTCAAGACTGCATAGACTTCTCATTTATTCTTTGGTTGTCAAACTTAAATTTCTCCCATAAACCACAGGGGCACAGATACCCCCTCCTTCGCATTTAAAGTAACAGCATTGAACGGGCTGCCACGAGGGGCTCGGGACTCAGGCGGCCCCCCAGGGTCCAGGGCCCGCTGCTCTCCTTTCCAATAAATTCACATCACTGCCATTTTTCTCAGCAGCGAGGAATAGCACAGAATCATTTCCACGCGTGTCGGACCTCATCTGAAAGCCAGGAGAGACGGGGTGCGAGCCACCGGAGCCCCAGGGAACACAGCGTAACTGAGCCATGCTTCCCCCCTGGCAAGCATCTCTGGTGTGAGGGTCGGAGCTCTAGCAGGTGGACATCACCACGTGTAGGACGTGTGCTCCCCATTTCAGGCCAGGCCAACAAGCGGGACCCCTCCACTGCCAGTCACCTCCACCAGAAATTGAGCAGAGCAAACAAAATCCTTCTTTCTAAGCTTCAAAACCAATGGAGTAAATGTTTCCATGTTCAAAATGGGACCCCATTCATGGGAGACAAATTTGCGTCTAACAACATGCACTTTTAAATACTGTGCATACGTGTGCCTGCCGTGGGCGGTGAAGGCACGTGCTCATGGCCCAGTCGGGCCAGTGTGGGGGATGTGAGAGTGGCAGTAACGACGCCCATGTACCTGCACGCTGCGAAGCTCCACGTCGCCGTGTGTGGCCTCCTTTAGGAGACAGACGCCTGGAGTTCACACAGCCCAACATTTCCTACATCACGTGTATCAGCCTTGAGGGGATTACTTTCCTGGCTTCTTCTGGGTAAGTACTTTGCTTTTTACCCACGACATCAGGTAATACTAGTTGCGATAAAAAAGCAAACCCCACATTTTAATGATTCAACATATTAGAAGTTTCCTCTCACTTATACAGCCATCCAAAGCAGTGTTTCCTGGGCAGACCTCCTCCTGTCCCACGGGCCCCCATCCTCGAGCCTGGGGACCCTCCGCATCAGCCAGAGGACGGCAAGCTGAAGCCCCAAGGAGCCCCTACTTCCCTGCAAAGCCTGCCTGCATGAGGCACAGGTCAGTTTGCTCATACAGCGTCAGTTGCCCCACCTGGACACATGGGCGGGTAGCTACAGGCTGGGAGGGGACGGTGAGCTCTGGTAGATCACCAGCCATTTGCCCCCATGCTGTCCATTTCTATTTTATTTTTTGGAATTATTATTTTTTAAAAATCCTGATAAGGTATGTTTCAAGATTTCTAATATTGACCACTTGGTGCTGTTCTAAGTATTTGAGTCCGATGCTCCTGATGAGTGAAATTCCACGGGGCTGACCACAGTTTTTAGGACCTGTCCTCAGTTTCCTACACCAAGGGTTCTGCTCTGGATGAGAACCGTGTCCTACAATTAGCATCTACTTGGCTTGAAAGTGCTGATGTGATGTTGGTCCTTCCTAAGGCACCGTCTAGACTCCAGATCCCGTCTGAGGTGCCGGCGTCCACTCCAAAGGGTTTGCAGCTGCAAAGCCACGGCCACGTCACTGCCTCACTGACTGGCTCCATCCTTTCTCTGGGGATTTTGGGGTTTGGGTTCTCTCGTTGTCTGCCGAGCCGGAGCCCCTCAGCGCTAGAATCCGGTGGGAGAATCAATTCTTCAATGAGACTCCTCCGGGCAGGGTATTTGGGGCCTTAATAAATGTCCTCTGTGTCCCGTGGACACACAGCATGACCCAGACCCAGGCTGGGCCACAGCGCCAAGTGTGGAACCGCCTACTTGCTGGACAGACATATGTCTCCCTGTGTGTGGCTTCCCAGCCCTGCGGACTGGCCATTTGCATAAATACCATCTTCTCTAACTGCCAAATACCAACATCTCTATCAGTATTCAGAGTTTGCTTAGGATTTTTTGTGTTAACAAAAAAACGCCTTTTCTACTAAAATGAACAATTTGGAATTATTTTGCCTGTACGCCCTGAATGTCTTTGTCTGTCTTGGTGGCATGGACTCCTGGGGTCACATCACCTCTCGCTCTGCCTGGGGTGCAGGTGTCCCGCCCGCTCTGGGGGGCAGAGATCAGCAGACACACACAGCAGGGCACTTAGGCTCATTGTGCAATAAGGGAGTCACTCTTAAAATTTTATAAACGTTAATATAGACATTTAACTTCAATTTCTCTGAAAGTTAAGCAGGAAATGACGATTCTCCAAGTACCACTGCCAAATGCTCACTTTTATACGGAAGCTTTAAAATGTAAGGGATTGCAAATCTAATGCCATATTCATGCTGCAAATTATTCTCCTTGGCATTGACGTATCCCTGCAATTATCCCCACAGTGAAGTATTACAAAGAATCCCTCGAATGTTTTGAAACAAAATTTCGAGGCTCTTCAGGATGCCAGAAGTCGAGGGGTGGGTCATCATGTCTGTAACTCATTTTTATTATCTGCTCAACATTCCTCCAGAATGGTTCGTTCTGTACTTCCTGCAGTGTGGATGTTCGCTTCCCCAGCACTGGTGGTAATGATGAACAGCGCCGGCGTCCTCACCCGGGGCTGGAGTTCCGTGCGCCACAAAGTGTTTGCACCTCCTCCAGCCCCTGAGCACCTGGCCAGGTGCACGTCGTCTCTCTCCACCTCTAGGCAGTGCCTAACTTCAGGTCTTAGAAACTCACTTACCATTAAATTGGCAAGCCAGTCCGGCTGCCAGCCGCTACTGAGCATCACGTACCGAGGATAAAGATGAGAGTGACAAGCACAGACTCTGCCCTTAGGAAACACACTCTAGAGAGGACAAATGACGTCCAACAAAATGGCGAGTACTCAGTAGAAGAGGAGTGGAGTGAGGATTCAGGGAGCACAGGTAGGTCAGCAAACATACACCCAACAAGGGTAAACCTACCACGGGCATGGGGTCTGCGCCCTAGGAAAAACCCCAATTTCCTGACTGAAGATGTGACATCATGTGAGGTCCAGCTTCCCCGGCCTATCTGAATAAGGCCCTTTCAGCAGAGTACTGGGCTCTGCAGGCTTTGCTCCTGGTGCCCAAACCAGGAATGTGACGGGCATCCTGGAGTCTGCCCTTCCTCTGGCCTCTCGGTCAAATCAGCACCTGAGACCAATGCATTCTGTCTCCTCAGTAACTCTCCAGCCTGCCGCCCCCTCCTGCTGCAGCTCCTGACTCACTGTGCAGGTGCACACCAGGGACTCTCGCCGGCGAGATGCAGTTACCGGCCCTTCACACTGCTAGCAAAGCGCGGGAGCGTTTGGGACGTGTCGGTCAGAAGGCAGGCTCCAAACGCAGGCTGCCCGTGTTCAAAATCCACACACCGCCTGGCCAGCGAGTGACCTCACACAAGATACACAGCCTCTGTGCGCCTGAGCGTCTTCCTTATGGTCAAATTCAGCATCAATCCACATGTGTGACGATCACTGACATAAAAATAATCTCAGTGCATGGCCCTCAAATCCAAGCCCGCAGTCTGGCTCCCCATCCGTGGGTGAGAACAGTTAAAGCTGCTATTCCCAGGGTTGCTCTAAGGCAGAGGGACAAGCCTCACTGGCTTGCAGAGACCTGGAACCTAGCATACACAAAAAACCGGGCCACTTCAAATGCAAACTTCCCGTTACCCCAGGGTCAGTCACTGGATCCAGTCCCCCAGCCTCCCGCTAGCATCTGCTGGTCTCCACCATGCGGTGTCTCGGGGGAGGGGTCTGGAAGGGGGGCATCCCCAGGAGGCCTGGGGCTCCTGATGGAGGGCCTGCCAAGAGCGGTATGGGGCAGGGACTTGTGTGGGTTTCTCTGTGTGTGTGTGTGTGTGTGTATCCTTTCTTCTTTTTCTTCTTTATTTTTGCTGTTTTGTTGTTTTTGAGAGATGGGGCAAGGCTGTAAAGAGGAGAAACATCTCTAACATTGCAGAACTTTGCAGCCCTCCCCACCTGTTGTCTCCAGTTAACTCATCTTCAGATCCCAGATTCCCACACCTGCTCATGAAATGTGCATCCAGGGTCCACACAACTAGAAACTAAGAGGAAGAGCTCGTCTCTGTTGTGCATTTCCAGAGCCTCGGCATCGGATACCTGCAACCATAGCAGAGCAAAAAAAGAAAGGAACTGCCTGGTGGAAGAGTCTAGAGCTCTCCGGTTTAGTCTTTGCATCTTGGGTGTGTGGGTTTTGCTTTTGTTTCACTTCCGTGAAGATGCAGGGGTGTGTGTTGAGGGGTTGGGGGAAGGGAGACAAGAATTGCCCCTTGTAAAATTAAAGCACCATTTTGGGGGATGCCTGGGTGGTTCAGTCAGTTGGGCGTCTGCCTTTGGCTCAGGTCATGATCCCAGGGTCCTGGGATCCAGTCCCACATCGGGCTCCCTGCTCAGCGGGGAGTCTGCTTCTCTCTCTCTCTCTCCCTGCTCGTGATCTCTCTCACTCTCTCTCTCAAGTAAATAAATAAAATCTTTAAAAATGAATGAATGAATGAATGAAGAACCATTTCCATCAGCCACCCTCCACCCCACACCAACCATGTGGTCCGGATGGTGCATCCCTGAGCCAGACGGAAGCTCAAGGCCAGTCAAGCAGAGCCTAAGACCCCCTGACTCGGTTACCATGCTTGCACAGTATTACACGATGTGGTCGGAAACACAGAGACATCAGGTAACACTGGAGATTTTCAGCGGCAAGCTGGGCCGCAGGCCTGGAGCCAAGAAGAAGCCCGCACGGCTGCCACCTGGCCACGCTCAATAGCTCTGTGAGGTTCGCGGGGTGTCCGTTCAGCCAAGGGCACGAGGGTCCTGAGGGAGCTCACCCGCAGTGGCCACACGGAAGGCCACCAGAGGCCCTGTGTACTGAAATGCCGTGTCACACCAGGTTCTTCACTGACCTCGGGAGGTACAAATTGAAAGAATTTTTTTTAATTCTCAAGACTCTGTACAGTTAAAACAGGAGAAGTTTCCTCAGCGTAACAGAGACCCGGGATACTCGGGGCCAAGCCTGTTGGTCCGTCCACACCCGAGCGGGGGCCATACGTGCCAACACCGCTGTGAGCTGTGTGCTCTGGAGAGGGAAGGCCAGTGGGGGGGTGAGCAGCACGTGTCGTGAAATTTGAGGATCACGTGAATTGGGGAGACGTAAAGCAAACGGTGAAAGTTTAGCCAAAAGTCAGAAAGGCATGTGTGAACCCATGCAGCTGAACAGAGTTTATTTAAATATAAAAACTCTCTGTGGAGAAAACAGGCTGCAAAGGGGCAAAGGAGTTCCTCAGCGTGCACGAAGCCAGGAGCGCCCAGCCCAGATGGCGCTCCACACCCACGGCGGCCACAGAGGCGGGAGCCACGTCCAGTCCCGTCTGTTTCAGGGACATCTGGCATCTTCATTCAGTTTAAGAACAAATCAGGGGAAAGGAAACTAAAATTTAGCTGATTCATACTGATGTTGACTTGGTTAAAATAAGTAATAACTAGGAAAGTTCTGTCCTCATAATAGCGAGGGATCTCTAGAGTAAAAACCCAAACCAAACAAAAAGGCTTGGGTGCAGCAACCAGAGCGCTCATAACATGGATAGGATAACACTGAACACCAGAGTTGGCACCAAACATCGGGAACCTTTCCTTGGAAAATGCAGGTTGTCGGGCCCCTGGGTGGCTCAGTTGGTTGGGCGACTGCCTTCGGCTCGGGTCATGATCCTGGAGTCCCAGGATCGAGTCCCGCATCGGGCTCCCTGCTCGGCGGGGAGTCTGCTTCTCCCTCTGACCCTCCCCCCTCTCATGCGCTCTCTGTCTCATTCTCTCTCTCAAATAAATAAATAAAATCTTAAAAAAAAAAATGCAGGTTGTCTATTCAATTGTCTTCCGAGGAGAAAAGAAAGCAGCCCCACCATCTCTTAGAGTTTTCCAAGTCCACTAAATAAAACACTAAAAATAGACCCTGGCGGAATCGGGCATGTAAGCCCAGGGGATGGACCCAATTACCTACTGGTTCTTTTCCACCATTAATGACTCTGTTCCTCACTATTATTTTATGATGCTAACCTCTCTGTCTCCCGCAGCTCAGCACACCCCATACTTACCTACCAAGTATTGCAAATTGTGCTTAATGACACAAAATAGTAGATCCAGGAGTACCCTATTTCTTTTCCATCTACTCTTTTAGTACCTGATGTGTCCTTTCAAGGTGTTTCTATCTGGGATGGTAATAAAATATTTAATGAATAGATCTGTGGTTGTACCCGATGTGTCCTTTCAAGGTGTTTCTATCTGGGATGGTAATAAAATGTTTGATGAATATATCTGTGGTTGGTGTACAATTAGACATTCAAGTAATATAGAATTCAAAAAATAAAATACAAATTCTAATCTGTTTTTTTAATGTAACATTTCCCCTAATTCCTGCCACACTATTGAATCTTTTTCACAGAATTTTGGGCTTTTGTGATATTAAACTGAGTTTAAAAGATACTTTCCAGGGGCGCCTGGGTGGCTCAGTCAGTTAAGCGTCCGACTCTTGATTTTGGCTCAGGTCACAATCTCTGGGTCGGGAGATTGAGCCCCGCATCGGGTCTGGGCTGAGTGTAGAGCCTACATGGGATTCTCTATTCCCCCTTCCTCCCCCTAAAAAATAAAAAAAAAAAATACTTTCCATACTAAAAAGTAGGGGAAATACATTTTGATAATGTCCATCAGTGTGCCCCAGTCTTAACATCGCTCCGCTACATATTATAAACCTGAAACTTTGTTGATGGTTTCTGATACAATGTAGCTCACAGATGAAATCAGTTCTGGAATGTATAAGATACATCTGGTTCTCAAGTGTAACATCATTGCGAAACTGCCTTCTCGGACTCTGTCCAGCGGAAGCTACTTGTGGTGAGATGCAGTGGGGGTCTACGGCAGCTCCTGTCATGTGCCTGTGTCCCAGGGTCAACAAGAACAAACCCGCCCCAGCTCTCAGGTGATGGCGTGAGGGGAGGCCCCCCCACTTTCCACTTTTGGGGCCTCAGATCTCCACCCCACAGCCCCGCAGCTGGGCCCTTCCCCCCGACCTCCGCATCCACAGCTGTGAGTCCAAAGACTGAACGCGGAACGGCCATGCAAGCAAGCTCACCATCTGGCACCCCCTTCCTCTTCCAGGTGCTGCCCCTTCCCCGGCAGCCACTGAAACTGTCCCCTCCCTGCTCCCCAGCCCAGCGTCCCCTGGCTCTCCTTAGCTCCTCTCCAGCACAGTTTAGCTCCACTCCTGACACCACTCGGGCCTGGACGAGTTCACCCTGGATTCTCGTGCAAGGCTAACTCTCCTACTTGTGTAGAACTTCCGATGCCTCTTCATAATTTTAGGCTGAAGAAGGGCTTTCCAAGTAGGGCAACAAAACCAGAAACAGTGTGCATTACAGCTAAAATCATCTGCATTAAAAACAAAATGAAACAAAACAAAACAAAAATGCAAAGATAAACAATACTTGGGAACATTTTTACAACATGTATTAAGAAAAGAGCTACTGTCTTTGTATATTTCATACATTAATATCCTTACATTAGATTTTACATCAGGAAGAAAAATATCAACAGATAACTGTACTATTGAATTTAGTTTGGGGCCATATTAAAAATTTACAGGTACTGAATTAAAAAGAGGTCTTTGGTTTAAAAATGTTTTTAAAGGAAACAAAATAGTACTGTATGATTTGACCCTATTTATTTGCAAGCACGCGACAGTGTAGGCAGGGGCTATCTCCAGACGCTAGAGCTGTGTCTTTTTTATCCTCCTTATTGTTCCTCTCTACTTATCTGTGTATCTTCACAGTTTTCCAGTCAAAGCCCCACCTTCCCAGACTTTCCTTGCATGTGAACCTAATGCTAGATGCCGCCCCTCTCACCGGCCTCTGCCCCTTACAAGGCCCATGAGCCACTCACCTTCCTGGGGACACCAGGAACAACTCTCCAGAGCGCACCAAACACAGCAGCTCTCTGCCTGCCCCTTTAAAATACCCAAAACCTTTATGAGCGTGCCCCCCCACCCCCCACCACCCACCCCCCGAGCACGTGAGGACCACAGCAGAGCGTGGCAGCTGCGCGGGTGATGGGGAGGCCGCAGGACACAAGGTCGGTCCCCACTCGTGTCACCCTCTGCTATCACCTGTTACCACTCCCTCACCTCTCCCTCCACCAGGGCATTGCGCACATACGGGGCTTTGACGGGTTTATGGAGTGATTAGCTACTAATCTCACCAGTTACTCTCACAAGCAGAGAGAGTACAGTCTTGTTTTGAAGTATTCTGAGGACTTCAGAGTATTCTGGAAGAGAGAGCCCCCCGTAGCCCCCATGGGCTGCTGGCTGGTCCTCGGCCGCAGCATGGATGCACCACGGGAGAGCAAGGTGTCGGCATGACTGGGTGTCGACCTCGAGAAGTAGCAGGAGTCTGGAACAACACCTGGGACCCAGTGTAGGTTGTGTCTTGGTGGAGAGGGCAGCGGCCCAGGCCCCGGGGCGGGTGACAGAGCGTGTGGGGCATCCTGCCTCAGCCTGAGCAGTCTCTGACAGGGCTGCAGACAGGGCCTCAGGCAGGGCTGGGAGGACAGGGCCATGGGCAGGGCTGGGTGGGCAGGGCCTCGGGCAGGGCTAGGAGGGCAGGGCTGGGAGGGCAGCGCCGCAGGCTGGGCTGGGTGGACAGGGCCATGGGCAGGGCTGGGAGGGCAGGGCTGGGGGGGCAGGGCCATGGGCAGGGCTGCAGGCAGGGCCTCAGGCAAGGCCTCAGGCAGGGCCTCAGGCAGGGCTAGGAGGGCAGGGCTGGGAGGGCAGGGCCTCGGGCAGGGCGGGGTGGGCAGGCGCTGTGAGCACCTCTCCCTGACCCAAACACTAGGGTTGCACCAAACAGTGACCAGTGATGGTCCCGGGTAAGACGGTGTCCTCCAGGAAGACTCCCTCCCCTCTGTCACCTGGAGGAAGCTCGCCTTACACTCCCCATCACTGTCCAGAGCAGCTTCTACTCCCAAGAGAATGAAAGCTGAGCTCCCAGGGGAAATCACCGGTCTCACAGCGCTCCAGGGCTGGGAAGGGAGGACAGGAAGTAAGGAAACAAAGAAGCCTCTGTAAGACCTAGCTGCCTGGGATGGCAGGCCAATAGGATCGAGAAGTGAGCATGCTAGTTACCAGGCAAGCAGGGAGGGAAGAAGGGGCAGGAGCAGGACTCCGGGGCTGGGAGGAAGGAGGGGAGCTGTGTTGTTGTTGAAGCAGAGAGCTTGGTGAGTCGGTGCACAGCGCAGTGCACACACCAGGACCGACGTTAGCGGGGAGACTTGGGGAGAAGCACGCTGCCAGAAGCTGCCAGCCTGGGGAATGAGGACGAGGCTAAGGGGGAAAGAGCCCAGCATGAGAAGAAAGAAGGGCAGCTCTCACAGTAACAGGCTGCTGACAGCAGAGAGCAAAGTCCTCGCTCACACACACCGAGAGGCCCAGCTCCCAGTCCTGCTCCGTCCCCACAGACGCCTGGCCTTCTGCTTGCGACCCTGCAGGCTGCCAGGAGCGGCCTGGGGGCCAAGGGGGCCCCGTGTCAGAAAGCACTGCGAGTTTTAGAAATGAAGGTGAGAAGTGGATGCAAAATGAAGTGTTCGCCGAGTCAGAAAGACCTTCGTTGCCGGCGTATTCAACCTGCATTTCTACATCTGTCTGCAGGATGTTTCCAACAGAAACACATTCTACTTTAACATTACCTTTGAAATTAAAGTTTCCAGAGCCTTACGATGAAATTTATGTCAAATTAATTTCTGGGACTCAATGAAGCTTAAAATGAATTCATAATGAGGTGCATTTAAGAGGTGTATATAGGGGTTTGGGGGACCAATCAAAGAGGTCCCCTTCCTGCCGTTAATTCTAATTCCATGATTATGACACATTCTTTCCCAGCGCAGCACATAATGTAAGGAACGACACGCTCTTACAATTACTGTATATGCAGAATGTGCGGCCAGATGGAAGCCAAATATTGCCACACCATTATTACCATTATTATTATTATTATTATTAGTTAATTGGGTATCAACAATGTACACACTTATAGGAGACATAATGAAAAGATAGTTCCTATGCTGCAGATTTATAATTTAATTTAGACATTCTTATAACCAATATAACAATGCAACCTAAGAAAATGATTGTCTCAAAAGTGCTAAAAATACGTGCTTATGGTTCCTAATGACCTCTGCATGCTTCCCATTGAGTACGGATGAAAAGTAAAATTTAAGAGGCTATGACTTCATAGAAAATAAGGTATTTTCCATTCTTCATATGAAAATATTAAAACTTTAAGGGTATGTCTTAAATAAATTTAGTCTCTTCAGCAAATAAAATGTGGAGTGTTATAAAAATGCTAGGAAATGTGCACAATTCCTTAATCCACTTATCGTGTACTGGGCTCTCAATTTCATGATAATTACATTTGGGCTGAGAAACTAAAAATAGAATATATTGTTTAATTTAGTTCAAATCAGATTCCTAATGATATATTTGTGTGTTCTATGTTCTTAACAACACACATTGAATTGTAGCATTTGCGTCCTGGGCATATTCATGAAGAGGCTTTATCCCACGGGGATTTTGAGAAAAGGCCCAGTGAAGACAATTCAACTACTTCCTGTCCTCACCCAAGCCACTGGTGAAACAAGCCGAGCCTCCTCTGAACAGTCTGGGCCACACTCTCGGGCTGTCACATGCATGGGCCCCAGAAGTAAGGTGTACGAGACAAGTCACTGTTTACAGCTACTGAGAGATGCCACCTACAAAAGATAAATGTTCATCAAAAAATACACAGTATCAGGGCACCTGTGTGGCTCAGTCAGTTAAGCAACTTCCTTTGGCTCAGGTCATGATCCCAGAGTCCTGGGATCGAGTCCCACATCGGGCTCCCTGCTCAGCGGGGAGCCTGCTTCTCCCTCTGCCCCTCCCCCTGCTTGTGCTCTCCTGCTCTCTGTAAAATACGTACATAAAATCTAAAAAAACAAAACAACAACAACAACAAAAACACAGTACCTTCGTCTTCTTCTTTTTTTTTTTAAGTAGACTCCACACACAGCGTGGAGCCCAATGCAGGTTTGAACTCACAACCCTGAGATCAAGATCTGAACTGAGATGGAGACCAAGCCCCCACAGTACCTCTTTCTGAGGAATGAGATTCCTCCCCTCCAACACCTGCGCTCCCACCAACCATTGGAATACTGCCAATCACATCGTTCGTGGGATGTCATCATAGTCATGTATTTAGATGCACAGACCCAATGTCACTGAGGTCTGCAATGCAGGGAATGAGAGATGATGCCTGATGGTGCAGGTAACTCACATGCTAGACATGAATCTTGAGAGTGACCACACAGGATTTGTGCTCACGGCAAGGAGCTCAGGGCCAGCATCTGTGGGACTTGACAGCACCTCTGGCCTTCTTGTCACGCTTTCCAAGTCTGCCTCTACTTCCTCCCATACTGACCTTTCCATTCTGTTTATTAATGTTTGGTTCTTTTAGATGAAACCTCAAATCCTTTTTTGGAACAGCTCATGATATAAATACATATTCAATTAGCTAAATAAAATTCTAAATGCTCATTATTTCCTCTGTGCCGTGTACATAAAGCCTACTGAACAGCTACATTTTTTGATTAACTAGATGCGCCGGATCTTCATTTCAATACATCAAAATACCAACAATCTAAATTAATAAATATTTAATTAGATAGCTATAAAACATAATATCAACTCACCTCATTAATTGTTCCAGCGGGTATTCATAAAACTCTCAGTGCTTCAGAGCACAACTCATACATGGCTAGATGTTCTCACACCCAGGAATTCCTAAGCCCACACCAGTTTTGCCAAGAAAGCTGCTCAATTATAATTTAAGCCAGAGACTACTTTTTGAAAAATTATGGACCCTTACATATTAACAAATTCAAACATAGTTATTTCTAGGAACCGGAACCTGATACTGGGGGGAGAAAAAAAAAAAGCTGTAGCTCAGCAAGATAACAGCCCCAAAATCAGCAAATCAGAGCATAAAATATGCACATGCCTGCTACTTGCCATGAAAGCACTATCTGGACAGCTCCTCATGATCCTCTCCTGCTGCCCCAGGTCCCTCCTGTCCTGCCCCGGCCCCTCCTCTCCTGCCCCAGGCCCCTCTTCTCCTGCCCCTGGCCCCTCCTGTCCTGCCCCCGGCCCCTCT
>NC_058416.1:1059465-1076115 GCF_002201575.2 Neomonachus schauinslandi | reverse complement strand
TCCTGCCCCAGACCCCTCCTCTCCTGCCCCAGGCCCCTCCTCTCCTGCCCCAGCCCCTCCTGACACAGCTCCAAAGCCCTCTTGATACAACTCCAGGCCTGCATGATGCAGAACCAGGGCTGGGAATTTGTGGCCAAGGAAAGCCTCATTTTTAACAATTATTTGACTGCTGCAACAAGATAGATACTTGTCCAAAACATTCCTAAAACAGAAGCCAATAAAAATATGTTTCCAAACAACGCTGCAATCGTAACAGATAACAGCAAAAACCAGCCAGAAAAATGTTTTCTGACACTTCCAAATCTTCAGTGTTGGGGTTCTTTCAAGCATCTGCTTCCATCTAGAGAAAGTGTCACTTTGTCCCACCCCCTGGCCGGGCAGGAGGAAAGGGCCTCGGGGTGGTGTTCAGGGTTCACACACTGTGCGGGCCTCCCTGCGGCCCCAGGTCTCTGCCTCAGGGGCTAGAACAGGACGGCCCTATATACCCCACAGACAGGTGGCCAGCCGCTGACACCAGGATCGGCTCGTTCACAGATGAAGTGCATGCTTTTCCCAGGGAGGCTCCCGAGGCGCTACGGTCTCAGGGTTAGTGTCCCCCCAGAGTTCATGTGCTGAAACCTTACCCCCCAAGGTGTCAGGAGATGGGCCTTTGGAGTTGAGTAGGTCTTGAGGGTGGAGCCCTGGTGGATGGGATTAGCACCCTTGCCATGGAGACTCCAGAGGGACCCCCCACTCGCACTGTCACAGGACATTCCAGCAGTCACCACGAGAAGCCTGGGACCCAGAGGAGGGTCCTCACCCACCGACTGTGCCCGCACCCAGACCTCAGACCTCCAGGCTCCAGAACCGTGAGCAGTAAGCGTCTGGGGGGCAGCCTGCTCTGCCGAGACATACGGTTTCCCAGGTTCTTTCACCGAAGATTCCAAACCATGGCTTCGGGAGCCATGTGTTAAAATTCAACGTCCTCCAGGGGCGCCTGGGTGGCTCAGTCGTTAAGCGTCTGCCTTCGGCTCAGGTCATGATCCCAGGATCCTGGGATCGAGCCCCGCGTCGGGCTCCCTGCCCGGTGGGAAGCCTGCTTCTCCCTCTCCCACTCTCCCCACGAGTCCCGCCTCGTTGTGTCTTTCTCTCTCTCTCTGTCAAATAAATAAATAAAATTAAAAAAAAAATTCAACGTCCTCCAGTGGAGAAGGTCCTTCAAATGTGCCATTGATACCTCAGCACAAATTTCAGTACACATTCCAGCTGAGACCCCACACAGACAACCAACCCCCAGAGACACAGACACAAAGCAGGTACATTTTGATCTTGGAAACTGAGCCTAAGCACACAGGGCCCTGGATCCACGCTTGGAGACTCTGCCCAAGTGAGAAACCGGCCGACAGGCGTGTCCCTTTTCCATCACACTGCCGGGCGGCGGCCCCCAGTGGGCAGTCACAGCTGTCTAGGGCCTCACTAAATATGCCTCCTACCTGTCCCCGGGCCAGGAGCTCTTAGCTGGGGCCGGGGTCCCCAGAGGGCCTGGAGCCAGAACCGCCGGAGCAGTGGATGTGCCATGTGTGGGCGCGGAGCTGCACCACCCAGCCCTCCAGCCAGGAGCCTGACCGCCCCACAGCCCCTGCCCCGTGCCTCTCCCAGCCGGTGGCTGTGCTCAGAGGGTTCTAGAACGGGCCGTCTCGCCCAGCACAGGACCCTCACGCGGGCCAGCTCTGCTCCGGGGCCCCCACGATGCTGAAGCTCTTCCTCCCGTCCTCCTCGCTCACAGACCTCTCCCTATAGTGCATCTCCTCCCTCAGCTCACCCTGTCCCCGCCCCGTCACACTCTCGGTGTCTGCTTCCCAAATAACCCAAATGATGCTGGGGGGCGGGGTTGTGATTTGTCTTCATGTTTCCAGCCCCCAGCTGAGACGGCGAACATCTGGGGGCGGGCACGGCAGTGCCCATGACTGTGTCAGAGGAGGAAACCGCACGCCTGTCCCCGTGGCTGGTTTCACAGCTGCGGCAGGTAACGGACCCGGAAGTGCCACTGATGCTCATCAGTACGTGAGGGCATGACAGCCACCAGCTGCGTCTCGTTATAAAATCACTCATTAACAAGGGGGGGGGGGGGGGGCGCCTGGCCGGCTCAGTGACTCTTGATCTCGGGGTCGTGAGTTCAAGCCCCACACCGGGTGCAGAGCCTGCTTGTGCGCACACACACACACACACGGTGTAAGATACATTGCATATATCAACTTGTTTCCAGTATTTTGATAAGTGTGTTTCAGTAAATTTGCTTCCTTTGTATGCCTATGTATTTTATTTTGTGCATTTTATTTATTTTTTTTAAAGATTTTATTTATTTATTTGAGAGAGAGAGAATGAGAGAGAGCACATGAGAGTGGGGAGGGTCAGAGGGAGAAGCAGACTCCCCGCCGAGCGGGGAGCCCGATGCGGGACTCGATCCCGGGACTCCAGGATCGTGACCTGAGCCGAAGGCAGTCGCTTAACCGACTGAGCCACCCAGGCGCCCCTATTTTGTGCATTTTAAAGCCTTCTTCTGAAAGGGGGTCCAGAGCTTCACCAGACCCCCAGACCTCCCAGCACAAGGAGGGTTCAGAACCCTGCCCTAAAGCCACCATGTTCCTATGGCAGCTCCCCAAGGCACGGCGAAGTGTATTCTGGTCTAAAGGGTGTTTACAATAGACCGCACGGGAGAATGCTCACAGAAGGCCGGCAAGGGTGTTTGCTTTGGTCTTCTGGAGCCGGCCCCCCAGTGTGAAGGCAGAAGAGAGTCCAGGCCAAGGCTCGTTCCCAGGGCTGGAGTGGGGAGCATAGCTCTCCCAGCTGCTCCTGCTGACATCCCGCTGGCGCCCCTGACTTTTCCACCAGGTGCAGCTCAGCATTTCCAGAACCCACACGAGCCAGCCGTTCACTTTCAGAACAAACAGCGTGGAGGGCGGGCTGCTCCTTGCAAGCCTGCGGCAGCCCGAAAGGCACTGCTTTTCGCGTCCCAGCAGGTGCTTTCCCTCCATGAGGTCCCCCCAAGCTCTCGGGGCAGGAGGACCGCCGTTCTCCCACAAGCCGGGCTCCCGGAGGCCCCTCAGCGCACATTTTCTCACTGGCTTCACTCTCCTCCGGCTGTGTGCCACCTCCACTTGACCGGGGGCTCTGCGCGCGTCCTGCGCTCCTGCCAGTGCCCCCCCCCCCACTGGCACGCGCCCCTGATGGAGGCGGCAGACTTCAAAGCCATTCCAAGCAAAGCCCCAGCGTTTTCCAGGTTCCTGCAGATGTGCCAGGCACACCACTGCGCCGCCGCCTCCTCGATCCCACTATTGTCTTCCTTCGCCTGAGGTCGCTGCGGGCTGCGCTCTTCCCAGCGTCTGTGCCAGGGCCCCCCACTGCGCCTCTGGAACGTCTCTGCACTTCGGGCACCATCTCCAGATAAGCACCTGCATCCGCTTTGCTGCTCAGGTTACTCCCCGCCACCCATCCCGGGACCGTTCCTGGAGTCTTCCCACCACCCAGCAGCGACCCGGCCACGGCAAACCCAGGTCACACAGCTCGAAAATCAGCACGTGTCCTTGAGTCCTCGTTCGCGGAAATTTCCAAACTGACATCTGCAAGTGTTGGTTGTGTCTGTGCATGAGCGTGTGCAAAACCAGAGCACGTAACATCAGCTCATGCCAAGACTCTGCATCCCTCACCGAAAATGGGGTGTTGTGAATCACCCCATTCCGATGGCGGGTGTGATCCCAAGAGGGGAGACATGCGGGTACAGGTCCACCTACCACTGCCTCTGACCTCACACGTCTCCATGTTAGAGCCAAAAGCTGTCGGCTGAGGATAACCTGCTCCGGCCGGGAAAGACAGTGTGCATGAAAGACGCTCACAACCAAGAGTCCCTGCCGAGGGGCCCTCAGCATCTCCTCCTGCCGGCTCTGCAGCGAGCTCCGGGCTAGCTGTCCCAGCCCCGTGACCCCAGCACAGCGCCTGGCCCCCAGTGGTCTGTCTGTGGCGGCCATGCCCGCCCCCACTGCACGGACACCAGCATCAGTGATGACCCCGCAGCGCCAGCAGTGGGTGGTGATCAGAGGCTCAGAGGCCGGTGCCATGGGCAGGCAGAAGGTGGCCCAGTGGCCAGACCCAGGCCAGACTACCGCCGGCCAGCACCCACCCCGAAGGACACCACGGTCACCCTGAAAATTCCCAAGCATCCCACAGTCTCCATTTCAAGGGGGAAGGAAATGCAAAATGCATCTGAGGATCTTTCTCTCAGTAATATACAATGTATTTATTTCACAGGGGCTCCTGGGTGGCTCAGTCGGTGAAGCGTCTGCCTTCGGCTCTGGTAATGATCCCGAGTCCTGGGAACAAGCCCCGCACTGGGCTCCCTGCTCCGCAGGAAGCCTGCTTCTCCCTCTGCCTCTGCCCCTGCTTGTGCTCGTCTCTCTCTCTCAGTCTCTCTCAAATAAATAAAAATCTTAAAAAACAAAAACAAATATATTTATTTTACAATTTTAAAAAAAATTCCTTTAAAGATTTGCCCTCTGAGAAAGTCAGCTTCGATTCAGCAGAAAAGTCAACCTCAGTGGGATAACCTTCCCCCGTGGTTGGCCACGTGAGCAAGTACGTGGTGTTGCTGAATTTGCTCTGGAAATAGGTGGGAAGCATATCAGTATCACTTGAGGTGTAGAGAAGTTCAACCTTGTCCAAGAATGAGTCTAAGAATGTCCAAGAATGTCTAGTTTTAACCACTTCAAATCGATTTCTTCATCCGCTGCAACTCAAGATGAATAAAAATAAAATCCAAATCTGACCTCAAAACATGACCTTCTTTCCGTCTTCCAACCACATGGCAACCACCCCCTTGTACCTCGTATACAAATACAACATTATCGGGCGCCTGGGTGGCTCAGTTGGTTAAGCGACTGCCTTCGGCTCAGGTCATGATCCTGGAGTCCCGGGATCGAGTCCCGCATCGGGCTCCCTGCTCGGCGGGGAGTCTGCTTCTCCCTCTGACCCTCCTCCCTCTCATGTTCTCTGTCTCTCATTCTCTCTCTCACAAATAAATAAAATCTCCAAAAAAAAAAAATTTAAAAATACAACATTATCACAAGTATAGTGTGTGCAATTTTAAAATGAAACTATGTCCAAATCCCAAAGAAATCATAATTTGTTTATCAGATTAGGATTGATGTTACACAACCATACAAAACGGATATTCCATCTGATCCCTGACCAGTCACTGACGTTTTCCCTAATCGAGTGATTTTTCAGACTGGCATTGTAGGTGAGAAGACTGAGCTACACCTGACCTATTCACACTTCTTATACTCCTCGACTCCCAAACCAGCCATCTAAACCCACCAAACCTCAGCATAGCCTCAGGGTGAAGTCGAGCACCTACGGTCCACCCCCACAGGGTGGAGAAACCAAAGGGAAGTAAAGAGGAATGCGCTAGTCTGTCCGGGCACCACGCTGCCCTCCTGTCAGACTGCCTGCCGACGGCGGGGAGAGTGGGAAACACACCCACCTGGTCAGGTGTCTATTCAGGAATTTCTAAACTGCGATTTGCCTCCTTCTGTTAGGATGTAGCCTCAGTCCAGAGATGAGAGCTCCAGTCTGTGCTTTCTGAGACCTGCACCACTCGGCCCCACGGCTTCCACCGTGCTTGCTCAACACAAACCAGACCCCCTCCTCAAGTGGTTGCGATGCCCATTATGAAAATTAGTTCTCAATGTAAAATGTTATTAAGTCAACCGTCCTCCTTGTGCCTCGCAGGGATAAGAGGTCCCAAACCAAATTTAGGCAAAGGAATTTCAGGTCGATTTGGTTTAATTATGAGAGTTGGAATCTACTATGGGTTCTGCCCGCTAATACACCGTCCTAGTTACTGAGTGGTTCTGGCTGCAGCGTAGGTTCTCCACCAATCACTGGCTTTACTGCAAACTTCTCAGAACACTGGCTAAGTGCAGTTAATGGAGAACACGTGCATGAACCTGAATCATGAAACGGGGCGCATACGCATGCACACGCTGGGGGAAGCCGACTGCAAGGCACCCATGAGGGGGATGCAGTTTTTTTTGTTTTGTTTTGTTTTGTTTTTGCACAATGAAATTTAAATCGAACCACCTATTCATTCATGAACGTCAGCTGTTCCCACAGCATCAAATACTGTGCATGTGTAGATGAGCCCACATTTACGTCGATGGGGCTGACTCGGCGTTCTGCTTCCGTCCCTCGTTTCGCCTCGCCTGGAACACACCTCACCGCAGACTGGTCTAGGTTAGAACGTCCCCAGTCCTGGCAGCTCCGGTCCAGCTTTGCTCTCCTGCCCGACCCCTCGCCTCTGTTCCGCCCTCGCCTCCCTGGGCATCCCCTCTGCTCCCATTCCCCATCATACCTCCTCTGCCTCCCGCAGGCCATGGAGGTCCGCCGGGTCCCACAGCCTCCTCGTCCCTACTTTCCAAGAATTAAAAACCACAGAATGTCAGAGGCAAAGCCCAGTGCCCCCTTCCGCTCCCCCTCCCCCGGGTACCCCCTCTCCGACCCAGACCTGACTCGTCACATTTCTGTTTCTCCAGCCACAGTTCTCCGGAGCTGACTCCAGTAACAGTGGCTCATTTTCCCAGGCCTCCCTGAGAGCCCACTGTGTGGGTCCCGCCATCGCGCGTCCCGAGTCCCTGTGGCGCCCCATCCTGGCTCCCTCCAGGCTCTCAGTCTCTCCCGCCTCACCCACAGACTTCTCTTCATCCTTCTCAACACCAGAACCTGCCCTGGAGCCTCTGCTCAGTCCTCTTGCTTCATACCCTCCCCTCCTGCCCCCATTCACTCCGGGAGCTCCTGCGGACGCCCTTGCAATCTCTGTCACCAACACAAACACCTCGGCTTTGGTGCCCTGCAGGCGCATGAACCCCAACATGCCCTGCAGGTGTCCGCACCCCCTTGCAATAAAAAGAAACAGAAATTTAAGGAAAAAAGAAATAACATCAAACTTTCAAGTGTTAAGAATCTGTTTCATTGGGCGCCTGGGTGGTTCAGTCGTTAAGCGTCTGCCTTCGGCTCAGGTCATGATCCCAGGGTCCTGGGATCGAGCCCCACATCGGGCTCCCTGCTCCACGGGAGGCCTGCTTCTCCCTCTCCCACTCCCCCTGCTTGTGTTCCTGCTCTCGCTATCTCTCTCTCTGTCAGATAAATAAATAAAAATCTTTAAAAAAAAAAAAAAGAATCTGTTTCACGTGTTTTTACGGATTCCACGGATGCATTCTAAGGATGTCAGGGAGTCTAATTTCAAAAGGTTCATATATAACAATATAATGGAAATTACATCTTTGCAATTATTTAAATTTATGATTAAAAAAAAAACTCAGATGTCAGTGTGTGAAGGGATAGGTGGTTTTCTGATGTTCTTCAGGGGCACCCGAGGAGAGGGTGTGAGGATTGGTCCCTCTGTGCATCCTGGAAGCTCTGAGTCTCACGGGTGTGCCCCTGGGTCCTGGGCGCGTAAGAAAGAGCAGATGCTGCCGCCCTGCAGAAGTTTAAGGCAGGGAGCTTGGAGACAGGAACCATTAACAGAAAACAATGGAGTTCAGTCGAGTCTATCTGGGGAACAAAACAGGGCCTTGCGTCCTGTAGGAAAAGGCTCCATGAAGCAGGTACTTGAATTCTGTGTCTAAGAATGAGTCTGCGGGGGAGGACAGGCTCCCACAGACGGCACCTGAAAGTAAGCGCCGAAGATGAGAGTCTCAGGCTGGGCCAGGCTGCAGGCTGGCCGGGGGAGCAGAGGCAAAGCAGCAGGATGCGGCCAAAGAGGCCGGCCACCCTACAGGGCCCAGGCAGCCGCAGGGCCAAGGCCTTCCCCCGGGGCAGCCGATCCGATCTGGATTCCCAGAGCACCATCCTGGCAGCACTGGAAGATGCCCTAAGGTGTAAGACCAGGGGTGGCGAGCCTGGGAAAAGAAGGTGCCACATGTCTGGGGAGAAACCAGGCCAGAGAAGCAGAAGGGAGAGTCGCCGCGAGTAGCTGGGCTGAGACCCTCACTCAGGACCTGGGCCAGAGTGAAAAGGAGGAAGTCACCTCCTGGTCCTGCAGAGCTTAACAAGTAGGACTCCACTGAAAACGCAGCTCAGCCTGGGGCGTTGGCAGTCAATGGTGGGACGGCAGGGAGGGGGCCGGGAAGGGCGGAGAGGTGCAGGGGAGGGGGCAGCCCCCACCCCAAGTCCCTGTTGTCTGTCACAGTTGGAGGTCTCCTTCGAAGACAGCTCCTTTAACCTTCATACATTGCTGGGAGGTAGGGGCTGCTGTCGTCAGCCCCACTGAACAGACCACGCGCCAACAAGTCAAGGCGTTAACAAGCCACGGAAGGTGGCCCGCCGGTCAGAGCTGATGCCCCAACTGCATCCACACACCGTCCCCACTCGCAGCCGGCCCGGGGCTTCGGGCACCTGTGTGCGGTCCAAACGCCGTGCCTCCCCCATCCAGCACCCGGTAGAGCATCACCTGGACCAAACCCAAGAACCACACTGACCACATCTGCAAGCTGGCCCCGTGTGGCCCCCGGTCCCCAACGTGGTGTTCTGTGTCAAATGAGCAAGTCGTGTGAGAAGGGTCCAGGTGCGAGAGGCAGGAGGAATCCCAGGTTTCCAGCCTCGGCCACAGGCTGCGCGGTGACGCGGGGTACCGAGCCGGCGTGTCTGTTACGTAGAGACCCACCGTCTGAAACAAAGGAGGCCCCCAAACCGGGTGGCTTGCGGAGCTGCGGCATGCTGTACTCACGTGGACATGGCTCACGGGGGCGGCTGGGGGGCGCTCCACCGGCGTCCGCGGCCAGTGCTCGCTGTCCCCTGGGGCTGGCCCCCATTCGCACGGGGCTTCCTTGCCAGCCTCAGGGAGGGGAGCAAACCCAGGGCCTGGGAGGATTTCCACCAGGAAGGTGGCGAAAGCGGGTGCACAGCCAGATGGTCTTCTTCTAGAAGCAGCAGGGAGTCAAGCAGGGAGCTGTCGGCAGTCGGCCCAGAACACAGTGGAGGAAGAGCGGGTTTCGTGGACGCGAGAAGGAGTCCGTTTCAAAGGCGCCAAGCTGGAGACATTCCTGGCAGTCCAGCCCCCGATGCCGAAGAGGAGATGGCGGGGCCGCGGGCGACACGCCTGCGCCGTAGCTCAGGTCTCAGGCGCAGGTGACGGCCGGCAGGCTTCTGCCCTGCACGTGGTCGGGCACAGGAGGGCCGGCAGACCGCTCTGCCTCGAAACAAGGGAAGAATCTGTGCCGTTGAGGGTCATTTCTTTACATCCACAGCTGCAGAATGCTCCCCACACATGTCAGTGTTTGGTTAAATGTTTTGTAGGATCATTTAAATAAAATTTTTATTTTTAAAAGAAAAAGGTACAGCCGGATGTGGATGAATGCGTCCTGCTTCTTCTCACTTACCCACCGCTGAGTACTGGCTGAGCCCCAGGCCTGCCAGCCCACCGAGAACAGCTCGGCCTGCGTGGAACGGCTGCCCATCCAGGCACAGACTGACCCAGCGGCCCCTGGTGTGGCCGAGCCGTCAGACCAGTTTATTTAAAACCAGGAGAAGGTGAAATGGTGCAGCGACTTTGGAAAACAGTCTGAAGGGTCCTCGAACAGTTAAACATGGGATTACCATACAACTGTACTGTTGTATTTCTATACCAAATATCTACTTTCATTGCTACTGCCCTTAAAGTTTTAACAAATGAATAATAACTTTAAAAAAAAGAATTACCACACAACTCAGTAACCCAAGAGAAAGGAACACATTATGTCCCCACAGGAAGTTCACACAGATGCTCAGGGCAATATAACAGATTCTAACCCAAATGTGCAAACACCCCAAATGTACACCCACTGATGAGGGGGAAAAATGGGAAAAGAGTCAAAATTACTTGGCAATAAACAGGAACAGGTACTGAGGTACAAAACCACAAGGACGACTCTCGAAAACATGCCACGTGTAAGACACCAGACACAGGAGTGATTCCGAGAGGTCCAAGAGCAGTCCCAGCTAATCCTCCACGCAGAAGTCAGACGGCGGTTTGGGGCAGGGATGCTGGAACCCTGCTTATGGGAACTTTCTGGGGTGGCGGGAATGTTCGATCCTTGTTCCGAGCAGTTCTTTCTAAATCGTGAAAATTCTGCAGACCAATCAGTTGAGATCTGTGCACTTCTTACCCTTAAAAGTAGAAACCAAGCAAATAAGCCAAGTCCTGACTTTGGGGTCTACAAAGGCCAAGGTCTTAGCACAAACACTAGATCTGGGGGAGTCCCATCTGGCTGAGCGGAGATTACAGTTCCGTCCGGGCTCAGGGAGGCTGGCACGGTGAAGGAGCACGTCGGTCCACACCGGGGGATCCCCAGAGGCAGGGCTGGGTGGGGTCCCATCTGGAACACAGGAGAGACTTCCCCCACCTGTGAAGTCACAGACCTGCGTACTGTGAGGTCAGAGGGCTGAGGCCGCACCCCAAGCCCCCTTATGGCCCCAGGTCACGCGTGCACGCGGTGAATGGCGGCTAGCGGCAGCCAGGCGGAGGACATGTGCACCATCACAGACAAATATGGGCATGTGACGAGCTCAGCCAGGTCCGCCGGGAGCGGCGATGTCAGCCATCCAGGCACCTGGGAACTCACAGACAGGAGGGAGGGGAGAAGGCCCCGGACTGACCAAACTTGAATCTGAAACGGCTGAGTCTCCAGGACCTGACCGGGGCCATCCTGCTTCACCGGGGCAGAGCGTGTGCTCAGAGTACGTATCTGGTGGGATCGCAGGAAGAGCGATCCCGTTGGGTTGTGCACAGCACCTGAGTTCCGAGGAGTGGAAATCCGACCCGCAGCCCACCGTACCAGTGGCGAGTAGGTCAGCCCTAGACGACCAGTATGGCAGCAAGCGTGGTGGGTGTGACAGCGTCTGTGTTCTTCGTGCTCTCCTTTCCACGGGGTGGAAACGGTGGTGCGCGGCAGCACCCTCTCCTGGGTGGGCAACGGGACTGTGGCCGAGGGGTGTGGGGAGAGGGGGCGCCTGTCCTGGGCCTGGGACCTGCCTGTTCACCCTCAGCCCTGTGCTCACACAAGGGAAGTGGGGGATCAGGAGGGAGAGGAGGTCGTGCGCCTCACCCCCTTGCAGTTTCCTCCGCTGGGAAGAGGGACCAGCTGGTCACCCAGAGCATCTGCTCCACGACGTTCCCGTGGAACAGCCACCTGTCCCGCCAGCCTGTGTTGACCCGGCGACACCCGGACTGGGTCGTGGGGGGACCAGCGGAACCCACGTCGAGCTCGCCCCGGTGATTGTGGTCCCGCTGCAGACTCAGGCCGGGCGGCACCGAGGACGTGTGTCCACGCACAGTCCACCCCGCCGCCCGAGGGCCCCCAGCCACCCCACGGGCACCACCTCCCACGGCAGCGTCCACACAGGGTGGGGACGAGGCCGGGCTGGGCACTGAGCGCCTACTGAATGCGGGAGCTTAACTGTGCCCGCGTCTGCCCGTGCTGCCATTCACCACAGGGCGTGAGAAATAACGAGCAAACTATCGGGAATGTTTAGCTGATGGAATTTTGGCAAAATAAACCTCCTACCCCCCGTCGAGTCACTGGAGAAAGGGAAGAAGTGACGCTGGGGTTTTGTCATAGGTGGTAAGTAGGGAGTTACTGACACAGATGATCCAAAAGACGGCAAAAGAAGGTGACCTTCCAAGACACAATCACTTTATTTCACTTTCCACTAGAAAACCTACTTTCAATGAAGGAATACAATTAATACCCAAATTTCTAGTTTATTTCTTAGCACCACAACCTCAAGTTTTAACACAATAACCCGACTCGTTGTTGTTAATTCTGCTTCTGTGTTTTAGGAAATGAAGTAACTGTTCACTCGTCTGCTTGAAGGAGCACAGCCCTGCTGCTCCATGACCAGGAAGACCGGACGCGGGAACGCAGCCGTGGAAGGGACGCCCCGGCACCCAAGGGACCGTCGCAGCACGGGGACATCGGGCCCCGAACACGAGGCTGGTGCCATGATTTCGCCACATCACACAGGTGGAGACGAGAATGGGCCGCACCCCTGCTGGAAGCTTCCGCCGTCCGAGACACCCTCCCCTCCGCCTCGGTCAGCGCAGCACACCGACCAACAGCCCACGCTCGCCAGAGTCGCCGAGAAGATGTGGCGCGACGGAGGGAACAAGACCCGTTAGTGTCCCACCTGCCGTCCCCGTGAGTTATTGGCGCCCCAAACGTCTACGCGCCTCCCCGTCAGTGACATCCCTTATTTACCCTTAAGGCACTCAGCAGCTGCTAAACGGCTGTCTGCGGCAGTTTGGTGGAGGCAATAATAATACATTATAAATCAATGAAAATGAAGTTTGCTGTGATAATCCGATATAGATTTGCTAACATTTGTATGAAATTCAATTCTGTTTGATTGCATCAGCATATGCTTCATCTCTTCCAGCACTATTGATTTTGAAGGCTCTTATCCATATGTCTAAATTATTTCCATCACGGCTTTGTGTTGCTGCTTAGGAATAACCCGGGTGAACTGCAGCTGTTCACCCCATTTTCCGTTGTCTCTCCGCCTTGCTCGTCCCGGGGACATGCCCAGGTCTGCGTTCCGAGGGGCAAGAAGTGCCTTTATAAGAAAGTCTCTCTTCCTCCACCATCCGGTGTCCACCGTTCACTGTTGTGACTGTCATTCCTGCCGTTGTTGCCGCTTCCTGGAGCCTCCGTCTGTCGGGAAGGGTCAGAGCGCCACACAGCGCTTTCCATGATCCTGAACCCACAGCCACACAGCAGCCTTCGTCCCAGGAAGAAGTGCCCGCTGTGGGAGCGCCCGAGGCCCATGGGCGGGAGGCAAGATGGGCTCCGCCAGAGTCCGGGAGGTAAAGCTGGGGGCCACAGCCCTCAAGTGTGTGCAGCACTGCGGGTCTTCAAAACTCCGTTGCAAACATCAGCCCGCCCCACATGAGGTCCTTTCCAACAGCGGGCCAGGCTCGCTTACCTCCCCTCGCTAGGAAAGAGCGGAACCAGCTCCTGCCACATCTGGACCAGACCTGACCCTCGACCCCGGCCCGGGGGATGGCCCCTCCCGCGAGCAGACCCGATTTCCTTCCTGTCAATATCACCTAATGTGGTGGGAGCACGTTTTTTGGGGGGGGTAATCTATTCACTTAGGGAGGCTTTTCTACTTTAAAATGAAATTGATTTCTAAATAAGTGCACCAAGAAGTTAGCCTGCCATCTGGCCCTCACACGACCCCGAGTCTTCAGCGTTTTTAAGGTTCCATGATGATCACTCGCCCAAGAGTGGCACTTTTCGCTTATACCTAACCTGCCGTCTTTCAGAAAGCCACCTCCCTGCGTAAATAAAGCAAGTTATTTCAACTGTAAAACAGCCTTTTACAATAATGAGAATAAATCACCCTGTTAGAAATAATACACCAAGCCCACCAGAACACCGAAGGTGGAAGGAACCTTCTCTACCTCTGCAGGTTGCCTCCCCAGTTTCTGCACCTACTTCCAACACGTGTCTCATGTGAGACACGACCACGACCGTGCATCACGAGTCATCCGAGAGCGCGTGCCCCCCCTTCTGGGGCCCCCCCCCCCCCCCCCCGCATGCAGGGCAGGTGCCCCGGCGTCCCAGCTTCAGCCCGGCTGGGACTTGAATCACTCTCAGATACACTACGAAAATTTAAAAATGAGAGAAGTGCATGTGTTTTAAAAATGCCTTCACTGTCCTGTTTCCGAAGGCTCTCCCGCCAGCCCGCTGCCCACAGGACGTAAATGCCGTGAGACCCCTGTTACTCCCTTCGACCAAAGCACGGCAGCACCGACGCATGACTGTGTCACCGTTTCTGATTTTCAAGTCCCTCCAGAACCGGACTGCCACTGCACACACGTGCTACTGTCCTCGCCACTCACCTGGAGGTGTGTCCGGAGGCTGCGCGGTGCCCCGGGAGCCGCAGGGTCCCACCCCGCCCCGGACGGTGCCCCGGGAGCTGCTGTCTTGCAGGTGCTGCTTTGTCCTCGCTAACCCACATCTTTCCGCCTGGACAGTAAGGGAACTGCTATTACTCGACGATGGTGAGCGTTGGTCCCGGATGTTTGGCGTGCTCTGAACGCCAGGAGCAGGGTGACGTAGGGTCAAACCCTGCCGGGCCGAGCCACGCTCCTGTCTGAGCCCCAGCAGCACTCCGCGTCATCAGTGCATCCCCAGTAGTGGAGAGAGAAGGCACGGGCCGAGTGTGCCTCTTCCCTGGGCAAATCATCAGTGCAGCTCTGAACTACGGAGCAATAGACCCCTGACAGCTGGACGCGGATTCTGTTCCTCACGCCAGTTTCCCCGTCTCCACCATAACGCAGGAGACGTCAGACCATGAAAATAACCTACGTTACCCTCTGCTTTTTATCAGCCTTCATCTGGCTCACCAGAAGTCTGGACGTTGAAAGGGGCTTTCCAGTAACAAGGAGTGTGGGGCCACATGCTCCCTGAGGGTCTGCGGACAGAAGGATTCGGTGTGTGTGTATGGACATGGGCCACCGGCATGGCCTGATCTGCCTCCCAGGACTGCAGCAGACAAGGACAGTGTCCGCACCGGGGAGAGTGCTCACACACGGGGATGGATCCATATCCACACCCGGGACCCGTGTCCAGACTCACGTGGGTCCGCGGCGTCCCATCATGCGTGTGAAAGGAAGATGGGCTTAACCTTTCAGGTTTGTTGTGTGGAACCTGCGTGTTTTGTCATTTTGTGTGTGTTCGTTTCTCAGATTCAGAAAGAAAATCCCGAGACAAAGGCCGTGATCCTCCGGCTCTCCGCAGCCGCTCCCCCGACGGCGAGGGTCCGGCGTGGCCCGCAGGGCCGGTGTCCTGGAGCTGCCTGCTCAGGACGCTCCTCGGCCTCCGCGCTGTGTGTGCTGCTCCCATGTGCTTTCTCGCCGTCTCGTCCACGGTTTCAATCCTCCCCACCCGCGCTCTCGTTGTGATTCGGCCTGTTGATTGCTCCGAGCGGCCCTGATGCCACGGACATCACCTGAAGCACAGACGACAGGATGGAATAAGCTGGAGAGTAGCGGCCGTCTGAGGAAAGTTCTTCATTCACTCCTGCCCTAACTCTCTGTCTTCTTATCCTACATAGAAAATAAAAAAATCAATACCGCCTCACAGCGCTTGATAAAAGTGCCGGCCGAGTACAGCGGGTGTGCTGGATATAGTAAATTAAAGTGATCAAAATTTTCCAGCCGCTCTGCCTGCACCCCACATAAACTAACAGCCCTGTCTGCCAGTGTCCGTCAACTGGAAGCTTTATTTTATCTGCACCTCTGATTACCTGGGGAATGAATACCTACCTGCCTGGGTCTGGCAGCCTCCATCTCTGGCGTGGGCATGTGCCCGGGGGAAGGGGGCTGCAGACGGGGCGACGCTCCCATGAAGCCACGGGCCGTGGGTGCTCGGGGAATATGCAGACGGGAGCACTTGTGTGTTTAAGCTCCCGAGTGTGGCGAGAGGAGGCGGCGCTGCCGTGCAGGGACCACGGACGCCCGGGGTGGGGCGGGAGGCCATGGGCTTGTCCAGCACGCCCCGCTCTGCCCTGGCCAGCTGTGCGGACTGAGACCTAAGGAAGCCTAGCGTCTCGTCTGCAAACCGGCCACGATCATGTTGGGTATCGTAATATCAACCCAGGCAGTAAGCATCTCAAACGGACACATGCTCACACATTGTTGGTTTTCTTCCCCTTTGTGTGCAAACACGCACATGTACGTCACACGCACACACACGCACGCACCATAAAAACTGAAACACGATATGCTTTTCATCTCACAAAAAGACAATTTTCCATCTAGGTAGATAAACGTTCAGTGTACATATTCCTAATACACCAAATTGTGAAAACACACAGATTCCTCAGCAGCCCTTCACACACAATTTACCAGCATGGAAATCAACCTTCCCCATCACTCGAGTACGATTCACGCGGACTGGAGTCCGGGGCCGCTGCAGTAAGACATGGAGTGTGTGCGCCACCTACGAGGACAGCCGAGAGACCGCGGCCTCGCTGCTGGTAGCCCAGCGCTCCCGCCAAAGCCCGGGAGACTTGTTGAGTAACCGACATGCGGCAACGTTGGAGATGCACTAAACGCTCCCTCCCACCGACCTTCGAGAAAGGACGGAAGAATCCGGGAGCTCATCCGCCGGCCCAGGCCGGCCACGGGAACACAGGTACAAATTAGCCGGACAAAGTCCACCCCGAATCCACATGCACGTTTCCCAGTCTGGAAGGTGGCCTCCAAACTAGCTCAGGGAGAGGAGCCCTGAACTCGAGTGTCCCCAAGGCTGACCACCTCAGCAGGACGCTCGCTCCTTCCAGAGTTTTGAGCTCTGTGTGCAGGCACCCGCCGAGGGGGTCATCGTCCCACGCTGGCGGCACCCCCAGGAAGGCCACAGGGGCCCAGAGGACGCCAGGCCAGTGCACATCTGGCTCTGCCTCCCTCTGAACCCACGCCTGGTCGTTGCGGGTGCTCCCAGCCGAAGCCTGCCCACGTGCGCAGACCGGTGCTGTGCACACGACGGAAGGGGGTCTGTGCAGGGCACCTGGCTCCCATGGCATGTGCTCACTATCGCGCACACACCCCGATCACGTACATATCACACACATCAC
>NC_058416.1:1029559-1059455 GCF_002201575.2 Neomonachus schauinslandi | reverse complement strand
ACCTTTCCCTCTGATGTCCTCCCAGCAGCCACGGTGAGGACAGGGGTGCACGGAATTCGGCTGCAAGCACGCATCTGCCCTGGCCCTGGGGACCCCAGGTCCTCTGCAGGGGAGGACCATGATGAGCAGGCCCCTTTCGCCTCTGCCACCGTTTTATCTGAGGCTGACTCCCAGGCCCCCGAAGGCTCAGTCTGCGGTACGGGGCGTTTCCAGGCCTTCCAAGGTTCAAATTTCCTACCTCTGGCCCCGAGTCACTGACTCAGCAACACACAACCTCTCCAGCAAAAGCGTGTCCTCCCCGATGTCCAATGAAGACAGAGCGGGTGAGAAACACCCTCCTCCAGCGCCTGCCTGAGGAGCTTGGCTGGTGATGCTTCCTTATTCCGTCTCTGCCAGCCGCCCGCCCCTTTCTCACCTTTTGTTAAAAAGAGAAACATCCTCCCCAGACACATCGGAGGCCTGAGTCCAACTTGCCTAATTGCTTCTTTGCCACGTTTTATGCCACCGTCGTCCCCCGGAGCACGCCCCCAGACCCTCCCATCTGGCTCAAGTGCACATCGGGACCCAGGAAGGAAAGCTCCAGGTCCAGAAGCCCAGCGTCCGCGAGAGTTCCTACTGCTGCCATTGCAGAGGCTGGACGATTTCCAACGGCGGAACGGCGAGGCTCGCAGCCTCCGCACCGACCGGACTGCCACGCGGCCTTGGCTGTGCCGGTCTCCCCAGCTTTGGAACCGGCCTGAGGCCCTTCCGCAGGAAGATTCTTACAGCCAACTTACTAGAAGTCCCAACAATTATAATCTTATCGTCTAACATCTAAATCCAGGGAGTTTTCTATATTTCAGGAAAAAAGTTTGATTCCAGATGTAGCTGTGACACGCGGAGGTGAGCGCAGGCGACGGGACGCTCAGCGGCTGCTGCTGGTTGTCCGAGGCAGCCTTACGGCACAGAGGAGTGAAAAGGAAGAAAACCCTGAAGGCACTTCCAGCCCACCCGGCGGCGTGGCCCTTCTCTGTGTCCTGGTGTAGAAGGAACAGGAAAAGGAACGCTCACCTGTTCTCCCAAACTCACGTTTCCCCCACAACTCTCTGGCAGAGCCGCCAGCCCCTCAGCCTTCGTGCGCCCCCCGGAGGCAGCAGGGGTGGGGGACGGCACCACCCCACGCACCCCAAAGGGCTGGCACCACGAGGAGAACCCCCACCACGACAGCCCCACGCTGGAGACGCCCGGGGCTGCCCGCTGGGCATCACCACCCATTGTGGAAACAGACTTCGACGTTCGCTAAATGACTCAGAACGTTCTCTGCCTCCCCTGTAGAGGGAAAGAAGTCACCTGTGTGATATTTGTGTGTTCACAGACCTCTCCCGAGCTCTGCTCAGGCGGGAACGTGGCACGGCCACGGAGAAGACCAAAATTTAAATAAGTTGACTCATCCAGCATTTATTTAGTGTGTCCTATGGAAACCCATGCACTGGGGCCCGAGAGCCAGAACCCCAGGGTACTTGTTTCCTAAAGGGTGGTTTTTCTGTCCCGGGAAGGGAAGGAATTCCTGGTAATAGTGGCCGGCCTTCCACTCCCCGGACAGGGAGGCGGACACACAGGGACGGGGTCTGTATCGCTGTTGGGCACGGTATCCACAGTCCTGCAGACCTTCGGCCTCCACTAATATTAACGAATTATTTTGATAGTGATGTCATAAACCCCTCAGAAATCAGATTCGGAAACTTACACTAAAATGGCTGTTTTTATAAATCTCGTGGATGGGATCGCTGGTTTTATTTTACAAATAAATATGCTTCCTTCCGTTGTTTTACATTTGTAAAGATGGACTCATGCTAAGTACATGAATTTATTTTGATCTGATCATTGCAAAAAAAAAAAAAAGAGGCCATTTCTAACCCAAATAAAAGTCCTTCCATCCCCTCTGTGACGTTCCGGATGCCTACGGGCCTTTCTGTAAACCACCCCCTTCTTCACAACGTGTGAGGCCCTGAGGAGCCGTAACAAAGTGTAGTCTGTAACAATTTAAGGACATGACTGCCGAGCATTTTCTTCAGTTTGAAACCCTCACAGACAGTATGTGTCCACGCCAGCCTCCCTTAACCTATGGGACTTGTCTCAGTAAGCGGTGTCTTTCAATATCTGTCTGGTGATGGGGTAGGAAACCCTGTGACACCAGTAAGAGGAATGGTTTGGGTCGACCCGGAGACTGAGGCACTCCGGGGTGAAGAGGAACGAGCTACGGACAACACCGTCGCGGGCTGGGGCCGGCGGATCACCAGCTCTGAACCTCAATCTCCAAGATCATCTCTCCTTTTCTGCTTCCAATAAAACACGAGGACACATCCAAAACGTCTACATGAAAAGATTTTCATGTTTCAGGGTGTCCCCATTCTCTCGTTTTTAACAGAACTAAGATCCCCTTTTGCAATGTCTTAATATTCCGAATGCCCGTGTCCCTCAGGGCGGTAGTTCACGCGGTGGCACGGAGACAGCTTCGTGCGCTTACGTGTTTCTCCTTGTCGTACGTGCAGTTGTTACTTCACTATAGCAAATACGCCGACACACAAATATCTATGTTTATCTGATTATTTTCTTAGGATAAAGCCCTAGAGGTGGAATTATTAGGTCAAAATGTGGGATGTGGTCAGCATTTGATACCATATGGTTCCAGTAAGTGAAAACCTAATCATCCCCTAATTCCTCAATGACCCAGCTTTTTCCTAGTGAGCACGGAGCCTGGCGTCAGAGCTCCTTCCCCAGTGACCCTGGCTTGGCTGTGTCCCCATGTCGGAAGATTCCAATGGGACTTTGTTAGAAACCTGAGGATTACAGCTACTGGCTATCCCTGAACCCACAATTTTCCCCATGACCCCCCTGCCCCCCACAGATGACAATCCCATTAACTTCTACCAACAGAAAATTTAATTTGTTGTCACTACTGATGGCCATTGACCTCAACATAGCATAGGGCCTCTTGGTTCCCAAAGCAAAGACCAAAGATCAGAAAAGACCTGGAAACTCTGAATTGTCCCATGTCCCCAGGGTCACAAGAGTCTCTGGACACTTTTTCTTGTGTCTGTGTGGTTAATCTGTGCCTCACCAGGAGCCTGTGTCTTGGAGAAACTGTTCTCAGCTGATGAGATTGGACACATTCTCACTCAGGAGCTGCCGTCTTGCTAAAATCCTCAGTATACAGCTTCATGCATGGAATCTGTGCTTGGGCATCACAGAGGAGCCCCCCCCCACAGTCCTACCGAATTGCCTCTGGTGCTCCCTCTGTTCTGTCCACCCCATGTAAGAGGGACATCGTAGACACCTTCCATGCATCAATCTCTCCAAATTTGACGGGGAACTACGTGTAGCTAGGAGATAATCCAGGTAAGGAATGGGCCCTCTTTAAGACCTCAGGGAGAGGGCCAAGTTGGAGGCTGGCTCTTCTCTCAACACCCATCAACGTTGCACACATAGGCAAAATTTCCAGGTTTTGATTGGCTGCATGGACAGGTCTGCCCAAAGAACACTGTATTAAGGAAGATTCAACTAAGGGTTACACATCACTCTCTCAGGGAGGGGAAAAACGTATCAAATGGGATAGTAGAGGAACCCAGGGACAGGAGACCCAGTGAGGGGACTGATTCAAAAGAAAAATGTGGGGGCGCCTGGGGGGCTCAGTCAGTTAAGTGTCCAACTCTTGATTTCAACTCAGGTCATGATCTCAGGGTCGCGAGATTGAGCCCCGCACCAGGCTCTGTGCTGAGCATGCAGTCTGCTTGGGGTTCTCTCTCTTCCTCTCCCTCTGCTCCTCTCCACCCAGTTCACAAGCATTCTCTCTCTCTCTCTTCCTCTCTCAAAAAATTAAATAAATAAATGAACGAATAAATAAATAAATTAAAAAATAAAACTTGTAATAAAAAAGGCACTTGTAAAAAGCTGCATTAGGTCCTCCCCAAAAGGCAAGCTAGCATCTTCTTAGATTCTCTCCCTAAGAAACCCCAGAAACACATGCTCTGTCTTCCCTGTTTGTCTGGTGTTTTGCATGAACTGCTAGATCTACTTGCTAGAAAGTCTGGTAAGCCTCGAGGGTTGAGGGCACCAAGAGAACAGTCACGTCCTCGGGGATGGGCTTTGCAAGCTGGCGGTACAGACTGCTGCTAAAGAATGTGGGAAGGAAGGTGGATGGGAGGTGGTTTGTGGCGGACGGAGGAAGCACAGGTTATAAACAGAATTTCGGGAATGGACCGTTCCCCTTCAGAGCTTTGGGAAGGAAAATCCATGATGAGTCTCTATAGTCTCTGTTTGGCAGCCCTGGCCATTCACACGTCAAGGGAAATGTAGGAAATTAAAAGTACCACTGAAACCAACATGGATCCCCCAACGTTCAATTATTTTAAAATACTTCATCATCAAGGGAAACTTTCGTCCAAAACTGCCCTCGGCAAGATGAGGGGAACTGTGGCCGCGGCAGGCACGGGGGGGGGGGGGGGGGGTTGGAGTGCTGTGATTTCCAGGCGGCAACGTGGTCCCTAGGTCTGTTCCAGGGGTCGCTCCCCTGGGCAGGCGCCCCGATCGGCTCGCTCACTCTCCCTGTATCCTGAGCTGGCGGTTTCCCGGACCGAGATGCCTACAACATCCTCCTCTTGGTTCAATCTGTTTCCCCCTCTTGTCTGATATTTTCCAGGCTTTTTAATCACAGGCTAGCGGACTGATCAATGACGGATATGAGCAACGGCTTTTGCATGCTAACAGTGCTGGATTTTTTATCTGAGATAATATTTCTCTCTTAAAAAGCCTCTGCACGGCTATGTATTAATTAAAATCTAAATACTAAATATTGATTGATGCGTTATCAGGCCATAGCAGTTGGGCCCTGCCACATTGATTTTTTGCTGTGATTTATTATCATATTTAAGAAAAATCATTTTGTGTGATTATACGAGGAAATAGACTTTAGTGAGGGTGTAATTCTTTTGTATCACTTTTGTTGTGTGGAGGTCGGGCCAATTCCTCAATTGTGGCTGAGATTGCAGATATCCTTCATCGCCTCTTCGCCGTGGCCTTCACAAGCTAATGCTTTAAGCCTGCTTGGTCTTGTCATTAGAAATAATGGGCATTAGGATTTCCTCCTTAATCACAACCGAGATTAACAGATGGATGAACCCAAGTTCTTTAAATTATCTAGTTATTAGCAAGTATTTCTTTTTATCACATTAATAACATTGTTGCAGAGGATTTTTTCTTTAACAAGTAGAATTGAAGCACAGCCCCAGAACAATGTTCAGGCTGGCCCAATGGGTAACCATTAGTCAATTAATCTTTCCTCTCAGTGCAAAAGCCAGGGGGGTAGGAGCAAACCCTAGCCATGAAGATAAATAAACAGAGCAATGCGCATCTATCTGAAACAGACTAGGGCTGCCTATTAAAGAATACACCTGCATGTATTTAAGCAATTTGTATAGGAACAATATGTACTATTATGGTGTGGGGGAGGGGAGACTTTCCGATCACTTTAGATGCCAACCATTTATATTATTCCCCAAACAGTAAGGGGAGAGACACAAAATTGACCATATGAAAATATTTGCACTTCAAATTACAGATTAAAGTACTGATGGAAATATAATCACTCTGAGTCATTTGAATTATTGGGTCTAAATATTCCTTGTATTTTATATTCTTTGCTTTATTTGTATATTCATCTTGGGAGAATAAAATTACTTTTGTATTAATTGAAACCAAAATCAAGCATTGTTTTCCCACTCACCATTTCTTACCTAAGAATAAAAATTAAAGAAAGCAAATGTATTGCCTTTAACTTCATATTTGTGATTTTTTTATTACATTCAATAATCCTTGAATTATATGGAATTTCAGTGATAAGGAGGAGCAAAAAGAGAGGAAGGGAGCACAGTGAGGGGGAGGGAGGGCGAAGGAAGGGGAGGGAGGGGGGAGAGAAGAGGAAGGGGAGGAAAGGGGAGGGGGAGGGAAGGGGAGGGAAGGGAAGGGGAGGCAAGGGGAGGGGGAAGGAAAGGGAGAGGAGGGAGGGGGAGGATGGGGGAGGGGCAGTTGCTCACAATAAAGTTTCTTTTCAGAGATGTGCACAGCCAGGCTCCCAAGCCCAAGGTTGGACACAGAAATGAACCGAACACCAGCCCCGAGCTGCCCACAGTGTCGTGAGGGGCCATCTTCCGGACAACCTGAGGCACACACATGTGCTAAGGGGACTCGGACAGGTGGCATCTAAGAGCCACAGAAGCCGGCATCTCTGTGTTGAACAGGCACTTGAACGTCGTGTGGAAGAACAGGTGTGGAGGGAAGGCCGCCGGGAAGGGGCCACGGACGCCGGCCGCAGGGCCGGAATCTCGCTAGGAGGTTTTTGTGCGTCATAAGGAGTGTGCATTTTATGGATGTCCAAAAAAATGTATTCTGAATCCAGTCTCCTCTATCACAGAAGAGAGCCTGAAGCTAAATTTGTGGAAATTATTTTATAGGAAAAGCACTAAATTCAGTCCCACCTATAAAACCTTGTTTTCGTCCCTTGGCGTATGTGGTTGAATTATGAAACAGAAAATAATAATCAGTGGTCCCTCCATCGTTCTTGTCACCCACACACACTGAAGGATGGAAGGAACACAGCGTGAGGGGGGACGAGGGGACGATTTTATCTTCAGTGGCTTACGGGCCTTTTATTATGCTCGTGCGTTTTACCGAACAGTAACCCAAAAAAGCAGCTTAACCTCACTACCGCATAACCCTCAGCCAAATATAGCATCTTCCAGAGTGAAATGCATTTGCCAACACCTCACACTGGGAATGCAGCGGCGCTGGTCTTGTTCCTTGTACTTGGGAAAATACCCTTATCCTTATGGTGTGGTGGGACATGGTCCCGGTTTTGCCATGAATCTCCTCACTTGGAAGAGGGCAAGTATTCTGAGTCCTGGACAAATGACCTGACCAGTCTCGCCGGCCGGAGGTCAGTGACATCACACGCGGACTCAGGGATCACACTGGAGGAGTGGAGACAAGTCCGGGGCCCGGGACTCAGAGGTGAAGGACAGTGGGCACCGAGAGGAAGGGGATGGTTCTGACCCAGGGCGGGTATTTGCGACCAGCCTGGATTTCATTCTGCTCCCACGGTCACTGGGCTGGGCGCCCGGCAGAGGGCCACCCGAGACACGGCTGATCCTGGGGAAGCCACGCTACCCACATCGGGGCGGGGCAGGCGGAGAGCCCATCCGATTCTCTGGATAATGGCCGCTGCCGTAGAGAAGGCACAACGGCACAGAAACCCTGGAGTGGAGGGGATTGCCGCACATGATTCGTCATCTCATTCGTGACACGATCTGATGTGGTCACGCTGCGTGTACAGATGTAACCGGCCCCCTGTAAGCAGCTTTGGGGAAAGTCAGCTCTGTGAAACTGTGAGCTTACGAGAGTGTGACACCTGACCCCATCCCACATCCTGTTGCCACGAGGACAGAGCAGAAGGCAGCGTGGACAGTTCCTCGTGAAACGTGAACAAGCAGGAAGCACGTTCAGTGGTGCCCTGCCTGAGCCGGCGGGCTTCACCCCTGCATGGACCCGGTTTCCTGTGCAGGGGCCTGTTTCCGCCCCTCCTTATCGACATCGGCCCCATTATTGTTTATTATTTTTTCCATCTCTGTGAGTAACGGTCACCACCCCTTGGTGATCCGGTTTTCACGTTCCAGTCACACGGAGGGACCGTACGCAGCCCTGGCGCCCTCAGCCCCCCAGCCTGTTGGCTGCTCAGTGACCGCCAGTGAGCGGCATCCCCCGAGCTGCCCAGGGCCAAGGACGGTCCCGGCAGGAGCTGGCGGTGTCCCCCCCACACGCCCGCGACAGACACGTGACACGTTCACCTGTGACCACAGGTCCACTGTCCATCCCGTTGTTGAGAAATTCTGCCCCCAAGTGAGAAATCACTGAGTTCCTAAACTGCAGCCTGGTTTTACACCTGGAACCCTGCGTTTGCACATCAAAGCTGAGTCATTTGTTCACAGGTGTATGTGTGTCTTGTTCTTTCCTTTTCTTGGGGTGGGGACATGGCACAGTGGGTTGAACGGTGTCTCCCAGAAAGATCTACTGAAGTCCTAATCCCCACTGCCGTGAAGTGCTCTTGTTTGGAGATAGTGTCTGCAGGTGAGCAAATCAGGAGGAGGTGACTAGGGGGCCTATCCGGTACGGCCAGCACCCTCCAAAGGAGAGGAGGCAGACCCGCGGGGAGAAGAGAGGGACCCGTTCGTGCCAGGGGACACAGCTGCCAGCCACAGATTGCCGAGGACCGCCATCCGCCACCAGGAGCCAGGGACCAGGACGAGACCCCCAAGGGGTCTCCAGGAGAGAGGTCCTGCCCACACGTGGATCCCGGACTTGTCCTTCAGAACCATGGGAGGAGAAATGCAGTGTCTCAGTGTCAGCCCCAGGAAACTGCCATGGGGCATTGGTCCGCCCCAGGGATGCTGGTGGAAGGCCCAAGGCCATAGTGTGAAGTGCCTACGCCCCCAACAGAGCCTGTCCTCGCTCCGGCAAAGACCTCCTCCTTCACGCCAAGAGTCAGCTCAGAAGCAGACTTTCACTTTGTTTTTGTTTTTAAGCAGGCTCCACGTCCAGCACAGAGCCCAACACGGGGCTTGAACTCACGACCTTGAGATCACGACCTGAGCTGAACCAATGGCACCACCCACGCACCCCCGAAGCTGACCTTCAGACCAGCTGTGACCACCGTCAACAGCAGCAAATGGACAACGCTTATAACCATGGTGACTGTGAGCAAACACGCTCTCTGATTTCCTCACCTCTAAAGGCAGGAGGCTGGTAGTCTTCATTATTCAGGGACCCTGACATCTGCTCAATAAATGGTCAATTCTGAATTTGGTATGAGAGTCCACATTATGTCCTATGTTTCACTAAGTCACGATTTTAGTGAAGACCACACTGAGTGGAGCTAACCAATTAACGGGCAGAATGGAAGTGGTGAGCAGGTGGGTTTGCACCTCCCGCGGCCACGGCATCCACGCCGACTGGATCCGTCACACAACATGGCTGGCCTGTCCCACCTGCCCTTGTGGGTCTCAGGCAGACAGAAAATCGGGCTATGAGCTATCTAAGGTAGATTAGAATTGCACTCTGAAAAGTTTCCCACATTTGCTGGATTTAAAACGTCAGCTACAAAGTAAAGATAAAACTTCATAATCACTCTCACTTTCCAAAGAAACCAGCCAAGGTCCTAACTCAGATTCCAGTGTGTGGGGCCGGTTCCTGTCCAGTGTCCGCCCCTGCCGCTCACTGAGTTGTGCTGACACATCCCCAACACCAAAGCACTGCCGGTCAAGGGCAGCCCAAGGTCAGCGGACATGGCATTCTGAGAACAGGCTCATGGGCTTGGTTTTTGTCCCTTCCCTTTGCTGCCCTGAGATGAGGAAGCGATGTGATTTATCTGATGGATCCTCCCCATATACGGCAATATCGGCAATATATCGATCCACTGTCTGCAGCGTCCTGATAGGTGGTAGGCCCACACCCCCAAAACTGTCCTCCTAAGCAGTCTCCTTAGCTGTGCTGTTAATCATCCTCAGCTAAAGGCAGAATTCATATACTGCCTGAGATAAAAATAAAGATCATAAATTTGTACAGGTGGTCTCAGTGTGCCCAAATTCCATTATGGATTTTCCATTACATCTGAGTGACGTGACGTGGCTCATACCCTGTGGATGCGCCCGCTAGGAGCAAACTACCTCCATACAAAGCCATGCCAATGTTGTGGACAAATTGCCCTGACTTTGTCACCTGCCACAGTTCTGCCTTGTCGAATGTTGCCAATTCTTGCCACCATCTCTGCATGTGTTAGTGCGTGGCCGCTAAGAACATCCCCCCAGTATTGGTGTCATGTACTTCTGTTCACACACTGGACACCCCCCAATAGAGAAGGCTGTCTGTCTCCCAGTTCCACGTCACTGAACGCAGACCGCTTGGGACATCTAATGTGACAGGTGTTTGAAAGGCAGTCTTGACCTTCCACAGAAATGGCCGTCGTTCTGAGAACCCAGTGCTTGCGTGGCCTCTCCTTCTTCATCCAAAACAAGAAGGCTCCGCTTTGACAGTTCTCTTCTGACCCTGCCAGACCGGGAGCCAACGGACACACAGTCCGCAGCGCCCAGCCTCCCTAGCTGGCATCCCTGGTGCCCACCGCCAACGGGTACAGGAGGCGGGGCCAGCCGCTCGGAGCCCGGAGAGGGGCTGCAGCCGCATCGGCCTCCAGCACAGGGCCCACGGGGAGCTCCTGCTGCAGAGACAAACCTGTGCCAAGGAAGGAAACCCGCACACAGAGAGCCAGGAATACAAACACCCCATTAAACACGGTCCCCTGACACCCACTTGCTCTGGAGGAAGATGCCTTCCTGGAATAATGAACAAACCGACAAACATAGAAAAAGTCTTAAAAACTGCTAAGATGAGAAAAAGTTACAAGCTGTAATATCTTCAAACACCTTGACCCACAAATCCCAGACAAGCCCGCACGAGAACCGCACCGCGGAGGCACAAAGTGCAAAGCTTCCACGTCCAGAGAGACAGCACTGCCCCTTCCTCACACCTCCCCTCCTTGCCTGTCCCAGCCAGCCTGTGGTTTCCAAAGTCACCACTGCACCGCCCTCCGCTTGCCACCAAGGAGGAGCAGGGCGGGCGACAAGGCACGTGGCTTCCCCACTCCTGTCTTCACCAGACGCCTGTCCGGTGGCTGTCGTCCCCAGTTTCCCGCCCCTGACCGCTCCACGGTATTTCGTATTGTTTTAAACCATGGGACACATGGCTGTGAAACCCTGGCCGTTCAAAACACAGAGGAACTTTGCTAAATAAGAAAGGCACAGCGGAGTCCTTGTTGCCAGGTCGGAACCACTAGTATATACGTTGTTCTTTTCCATTTAAAAAAAAAAAAACAAAAAAAAACCTCTTTACTATTCCCAAATAAAGTATGACCAAAAATGTGATGTCTAAGCCATGGTAGTAATTAACATCCTGGCTAGTTACTCCCCAGTATCCCAGAATTTGTATCTAGCGAAATAATAAGACATGTATAACCTTCTTAAGCTTACAAGGAAAAGACCAAGTTTAAAATGAAAATATGTTTTTTAAAAGAAAACAATTTGCTTGCTGCTTCTGGAAATTTCCTCCTAAAATCGGCGCAAAGTGTGCCATGCGGCAGAGCCTTGGCTATTTGGGCTCCAAGCTTCTGGATGGTCAGGCTGTGCGGCAGGTGCAGAGCTCCCCCGAGACCCTGCAAGGACCCCACCACACCCTCACGGGAGAGTTATGACATCATCGTCACTGTAACTAAGAGCTAAAGAGGACAGGAACTTCCTTCCGCCACCACCACCCTAAACCTCCCCCTCCATAGCAAGCAGGTGCGGGCTCTCAGCCCCCCGGGGCCTGACCAGTCATGACGCAGCCCACTTACCCAAACCAGTGATTAAAAATCCCAGGGAGAAGCTGTTTAATTAAGAGTCAAGTCGACATTTATGATGTGCGCGGTACGCCGATTCCGTAGTGACCTGGGAGCTATGATGGTATTGCGTGATTCTTCCACATGCCCCAGCCGCAAGATGATAACGCCAAAGAGACCGAAGAGCTTGTGCCCTTTCCAGAGGATGAGGACATCCCACTTACAAGGACACGCAGCTAAAACATAAATATGTAGAGCAGGTAAGACGAGATATGCACTTCAGACGTAGCTCACTCATTTGGCTGCACTTTAATTTGGTAAATTTGGAGGCCCCGCCCCTTCCTCTGTGATGCCAGCGTCCTGGGACACGCTGCGGGGTTGGGGTGCTGCCTGGGTCCCCTTAAAGGCTCAGATTGTCACCATAAAATGTGCTGGGGCTGTTTGGCCTTTACAAGGCGCAGGATGCAGGCGCCCACCCACCGGGCCGCACACCCCTGTGGTCACGGTTTTGTTGTTATTCCCTCAAAGTAACATTTTGGCATCTGACGTCTCCAGCTGCCTATGTGTGGTGAGGTGCTCCCAGAGCACACCCGGAGTCTCTAAATCAGGGAACCAGGGATAGGCAACACAGACACGCTGCGGGCAGCCAGAAGTCCTTCTACAAACGTCCGGGGAGCGCGGTCTGGCCCAGAGGGTTGGGGGCCGGCACGACAGAGAGCAGGATCCTCGAGAGTGCGTGTCCATGAGTGCGGGGAAGGAGGGAGCCAGCACCCAGAGCTTGCTCCAAGTTATTGCAAAACTCCCAGCTCAAGATGGGAACCGCGGTCCCCACCGGACTCGGTATTCAGCCTGACTTACAAAAAGCATTGCTTGCACTTAGGTGCCTGTTGGGTGGGATTGACAGACCGACATGTGTGCTCACAAAAGGACTCGTCAGGCAGTAATGAGCTGCCACCGGGGACTGCCCGCAGGGGCTGCCTAGGGCCTGTGCTGGGCAAGTGACCTGTGGACCCCAGCACCTCTACCCCCACGGGCACAGCCCTCGGCCCCAAGGCAAATCGGGAGACAGGATCATTGCCCTTACTTCCTTCAGGTAGGCAGACACAGCAAGGAACGTGTTCACCCAGGCCTCAAGCAGCTCTGTGCTTACTGATGGCCCCGCATTAAATCATAGCAATTCTGCTCCCCTCTGGCTGAAACCCAGCCCCAAATCTAGCATCGGGCCACCGTTGGCTGAGCACAGAGCAGTGGTGGAGACTCAGCACCAAGCCCACACTCAGGCTTGCTTTTCTCCAGAGGACAGAGCCCAGCGACCCACAAAGGAATAGTTTAAAGGAAACTCCTACTGTTGGATTTAGTTCATCCTCCGTGGACGGGGGTGACACACAGAGCAGACTGAGCACCTGTTACCCCCACGCAGGAAGTCCTGACCTGATGGGGGTCAGATGAGCAGCACCTACGTGCAAAGTTGGCCAGTGCAGACCCTGACGGACCCTGGAAAGTGGGGTCATTTGCTGTATCTCCATGTCCTCTCAGCACAGCTGATGGCAGGAAACTCGTCCAAGTTGACCAGAGTTTGCTCTCATTAAGTAACATCTTGTGTCAAATTCGGCAATGCATACGTTAGCCTTTTCTGATAATACGAAGATAATATATATACTCTCACAATGAGCTCACAACAACCAAAAATAAGTGTGCTTTTTGATCTCTTGAGAAAGTCATATAGAATAAAACCAGTTGTGTCCAATTAGCTACAAATAAATCAATAATTTGTGTTCTGATCAATGTGGCTGCCATTTACTTTCTCACGTAATAGAGGACGGCTTGTTCCTTTATCATGTGGCCCTCCTGAGGCGGTAACTCCGTGGCTGATCTCACCATCCCGGGGACCAGGAGACCAAGGCCACTCCCAAGGCTGGCAAACACTGGAAACCTAAGGATGTTCAAATGTGACTCAGGGCAACCAAATTCCTCAGGATGCACTTCACAGAAAGCAAAGCCCTGTGCATCAACCTTTCTCTTGAGATTTTGGGAAGGTTCCCCCCCCCCCCGCCAAAGAAAGTGTGCTGTGGGGTTTATGAGAAGGACATCTGGCCTGGGACCTTTGAGCACTAGAATATAAAGTGTGATATAAAATGTACACACTTCCCAATCTAGCCCCTCAGCGGGACTGCCTCAAGTGCAGGGAAAATGGCCATCCAGCAAGAAGAAACCTCAAGAGGGGCGCCTGGGTGGCTCAGTCGTTAAGCGTCTGCCTTCGGCTCAGGTTGTGATCCCAGGGTCCTGGGATCGAGCCCCGCATCGGGCTCCCCGCTCGGCAGGAGGCCTGCTTCTCCCTCTCCACTCCCCCTGCTTGTGTTCCCTCTCTCGCTGTATCTCTCTCTGTCAAATAAATTTAAAAAATCTTTAAAAAAATATAAATAAATAAATAAATAAAAAAGAAGAAACCTCAAGAGATCATCTCCCCTTGGTTGTTTCGTCTAAGACTCATCCCAGCTGCAAACACCCTGAGGACACCCCAGGCCGGGCCACAGGCGCCTCGCGGGCAGGTCTGCCAAGAGACTAGCTGGTGGCCAGAGTGACTCTCTTGCTCCTTTCATAATGTGGCCGTGCATCGCAGAATCATGCACAGTGATTAACACGGACTCCCCGAAAGTAAGACGTGGGCGCAAAGAGGACACGGGAGAGAGAAAGTCGAGGCCGTTAGTGACACAAGCCCAGAGACAGCCGTTCAAAAAAGGCCTTGGCTGATTCTTTGCACAAACACATTTAAGGCTGGGTGGAGTTTTTTAAAAATCACGATGTGATATCGCATTAATTCTTTTCGAAACTGGTGCATTGTGACAGAATAATAGCAACTAAATTATCTCTCGGCATTGGTATGACTACAATATGTGTTTAAGATGGACTATGAGGGGTTGATATATTTGTGTTTATAAAGTGTACGATTCCAGCACCACATGACCAGGAGGCAGACAATTCCAACTAATTCCAGTATGAATTATAACGACAGTTCCCAGCAAGAAACTAGGATTTCGAAGCGTGAGCACCAGAGCCTCACTCGCGGACCGTTAGCACACTGAACAGGCGACCTTGTGCATAGAGCCTCAGAAAGGGCCCAGCAAGGGCGTGGCGATTAGTTATTTTTACAGCAACTACACCACGTTTTTTGGATGGCTCACGTCTTTTTTTTTTTTAAAGATTTTATTTATTTATTTGAGAGACAGAATGAGATAGAGAGAGCATGAGAGGGGGGAGGGGCAGAGGGAGAAGCAGACTCCCCGCTGAGCAGGGAGCCCGATGCGGGACTCGATCCTAGGACTCCGGGATCATGACCTGAGCCGAAGGCAGTCGCTTAACCAACTGAGCCACCCAGGCGCCCTGGATGGCTCAGGTTTAATTAAACAACAGAAATGCAAAGAACGTCCAAAACAGGTTTCTACATTATGTAACCCACATTACAGGCATTTTGTACTACACATTCTGTATTGAACTTTTCAGCCATGAACTGATAAAAAAGAAATAGTAAAAGCAAACTAAAAGAACAAAAGCAATTAATAAAGTGGAAAATGAAAGCAAAATAAATTGTGCATTTTAACTTTTCAAATAAATATGGGATGTGTGTCTCAATCATAAAAACAGTGGGTTTGATTCGACTTCGCTTTGCACGTGTGGGTGCAGTCCGGCTCTCTGAGAACCTGCATGTGTCGTTACCATCAGAAGGAGGGTTGGGACTGAGGTGTATCTGGTGCAAGTCCATCAGCAATTAATTCTTCACGAGTCCACCTCATCAGCATCTTCCCTCGTGTAACAGACTAATTACTTCCCTTTCAAAAGTTCAAAGACTAAAGAAATGGACCAAAAAGTAAACTAAAAGGGGTCTATACTCTGCAGAAAATATTGGTGTATGAAATTAGTTTTTTATAAGAACATGCCAAATTGGCCTAATTTTTAAAATATATATATATATCAGCATCGTTAAAAAACGTGGTTAGGCCAACTTAAAAAAGTCATGGGAAGTTGAGTGCCACGTGAAAGGCGTGGGGAATGATTCTGCTGCCTTGTCATGCCACACTCACCCACTCCGAACTCTCCATTAGCGCCTCTTCCCCTCGTTCCTGCTCTCCCTCCCCCACCGACACCCAAACGGGCATCACATGAGCTATTGGGCGAGTTCTTATGAACGTGACAATACCTCTTTTTCTTGCATAATTCTAAAACCGCCGCCCTCTGTAATGGTTTACGGTCTCCTGCATGTTGTTTGATAACTACTGAACTCAGGGACTTGGTCCCAATGCTGGGGAATTAGCTCCTACAACGTAAGACACTTGCATTCACAATATTAAATGAATATGTTGTGTATTAAAGGAAGGACACACCAGCTCAGAAAAAGTTTAAACAACAGGAACCTTATTTTTCAATCGGAAAGTTAATCTGGGGTTTAAATATGGATGAGAAGACACTTATCTTAGTGTGAAAATAAAACATGACATGGGTTCAAACTGCAGTCTTAATTTTAAGAAACCATAGTATTTGGCGCAGCCACTATGGAAACAGTATGGAGGACCCTCAAAAATGAAAATTGAACCACCATGTGATCCAGCAATCCTGCTTCTGGGCATATATCTGATGGAAACAGAGTCAGTATCTTGAAGGGACGCCTGCCTCCCGTGTGCGATGCGTGTTACGCACCGTGGCCGCAGCATGGGAACATCGCGTGTGTCTGTCAACAGATGGAGAGAGGAAGAAATGTGATCTCCTGGAGGATTATTCAGGCGTAGAAAAAGAAGGACAGCTGGGGCTCATGACTGGCTCAGTCCAGGGAGCGTAGGACTCTTGATCTCCGGGTTATAGGTTTGAGCCCCACGTCGGGTGTGGAGATTACTTAAAGATAAAATCTTAAAAAAAAAAAAAAAAGGAAATCCTGCCATTTATTTTTGTTTTTTTTTTTTTAAGATTTTATTTATTTATTTGTCAGAGAGAGAGAGCACAAGCAGGGGGAGTGGGAGAGGGAGAAGCAGACTCTCCGCTGAGCAGGGAGTCCGATGTGGGACTCGATCCCAGGACCCCGGGACCATGACCTGAGCTGAAGGCGGACACTTACCTGGCTGAGCCCCCCAGGCACCCCAGAAATCTTGCCATTTGTGACGTGGGTAAAACTGAGAGCATTCTGCTGAGTTAAATACATCGGACAGAGAAAGACAAATACTGTATAGTATCACTTACATGTAGAATCTAAAAAAAAAAGTCAAACTCAGTGGAAACACAGCAGAAGTTGGCTGCCCGGGGTGGGCGGCAACAGGGAGATGGCCCCTGGAGGGTACCAACTCCCCGTCAGAAGACAAATAAGTTCTGGGGTCTCACGGAAGGCATGGTGAGTAACATTTCATGACCATATTTTCTTTTTTTTTCTTTTTTTTTTTTTTTAAAGATTTTATTTATTTGACAGAGAGAGACACAGCGAGAGAGGGAACCCAAGCAGGGGGTAGTGGGAAGGGAGAAGCAGACTCCCCGCCGAGCAGGGAGCTCAATGCGGGGCTCGATCCCAGGACCCCGGGATCATGACCTGAGCCGAAGGCAGACGCTTAACGACTGAGCCACCCAGGCGCCCCTCATGACCATATTTTCTAAAAACAGAAGCCCAGCAACCTCTTCCATGAGGCTCCCATTGTGTTCTCTGAACAGCGAACACTGACTTGCGCTGTTACGCTTTGATGCTGGGCGAGTCTTGGAGAACACAAGCGGCCGGACCCACACTACGGGGTGGAGGGCTTCTCCTTGAACCAAGGTTCGGCGGCTACACGGCTTCCACGATTGCTTTAAGTCAGGTCCTCGAAAGGAACTTTTCAAGTGGTGCACATTTTCTAAATGCATTACAATTTTTAATAACTTCAAAACTCTGTGACCCATCATAGCAGAAGAATCCCTAATAGTTCAGGCTCAGGCTTAGGTTGCATGATCACTAGCGACCATTCCTGACAGACAGCAGTCCTGAGGTTCCCGTCATTGCTGTCTATTTACAAACAGCCCCAAGTCATCTATAAAAACAAGGTGTTGGCTATTTCTATCCTCAAAAGCACCCATATATCATGCGACTGGAGAAAAAAATTAATAATTGGTGAAATGTCTTAAGTGCACTCTAACTGAGGAGGTGAAGGGTGAAGGTTGGCACCTAGTTCTGGAGCAGGAAACCACGCCCGTAGGCAGGAGCTCAGCCACAGACGCAGCTGTCCAAGCAGAAGGTGAGCCGCCCCGACTGCAGAGCGCGGGCCCTGGCCACGGAGCGTCAGGCCACGGAGCGTCTGGCCAGACCTCGAGGGAGCCATGCTGCAGGCTGGCCAGGCCAGCTCGTCCCCTCCGCTCAGCCGCCACAGTGCCATGGTTGCAGTGCCGTGGCCGCCTCCTCACCCCCGGGCCCACCAGGCATCTTTCAGGGGCGCCTGCAGACCCCAGCGGCCACCCATGGCTGCTGGTGCGTCCTGGAGCCTCCCCGCCCGAGGCCCAGCAGGGTAACTCTCCATCTATCCTGGCGCAGACGCCCCAAACAAACGTGTCCTACACCGCACGCCTGTTCACGCCGTGGCCAGTACTGCTGTCTGCCCGAGTCTCTTCCCCATATCCTGCCCCTTGATGCCCCCTTCAAGCCGAGACCTGCAGCCCTGGGGGGACCCCCGCCTGGGGAAGCTCTCACACCCGGCAGGCAGAGGCCAGGGTTCTGCCAACACTCAGGATGCACGGGAGGGGTCCACAGCCAGCGGGGCGAAGGGAGAGCCCAACACTCAGGGCCTGTCGGGGCCACGGCCGAGGGCCCAGCAGGGATTTTCTGCAGACATATCCCAGGGGCTCTTCCAGGACGACAGAAATGCTCCCCAGCCCAAAGTTTCTGCAGGATGTTTAAGAGAACAAGCTCAGCAGGCAGAACAAGGCCGCTTGTCCGACAAACATTTCTTACTGTCAAACATCTTTGGAAAATGCAGAACTACACTCGCTGGAGGCTTCTTGAGCTATAGGACATATCGGGGCTTTAAAATGCTAAAACGCATTGTGGGAAGTCCCAGAGGGTTAGATAACAGGCCGAGTTTCCCAGACTTCCCTCACGGTCCGCGAGCGCCCTGTCTTTCGGATCTGTGGGCAGCACGGCTGGAGGTCGGCGGGGAGCCGGCCACCACACTCTGGCCATTGAGACTCTCATTGTTGAGCACATTCAGCCTATCCTGTGACCCTCATCACTCCCACAACTTTTCTTCAATGATTTCCTCAAAAATACTCATTTGAGGGTAAAAAATGAACGGAGCCGAGTCTCGTCCTCCATCCTGGGTTGTGAGGGAAGCTAGTGGGTGTCTCTCAGAAATACAGAAACGACACGCAGACATAAGCGTGCAGATACATTTTGGGGGTTGCGTGGCCCCAGGTCAGAAGCCCTTTCCCGCATGAACAGAAGCCAGAGGCTCCGGGGGGGCCTCCAGACGCCGGACGGCGACAGCGAGACACAGACAGAGCCAGGAAGTGCCCTGCACCTCTTTTCGGGGCCCTGCTTGGTTTTCCTAGCAGTCTCTGTCACCTGCAGGCGCACGCAGGGTGGATCTCCACGGGCCCCGGGAGCCAGCCGGTTCCACTAGAAACCCATCCAAAGTGGTTCCTCGCGGCCTCTGGGTAACAGCCGTCGGCTGCCTCCACGCCCCCGGGTAGGTAACCTCTACAACTGGTGTTCGGCTAGAGGAGCACCTCCAACCGACTCCCCGCCGGGTGACAAGGACATTCAAATTCCCAAAACAGTGACCTTTAATCGACCCTCCTGGGAACGTTTCAGAGGATTCTGGTACCGATATGATATGATTGTTTGCCTAATGCATATTATCCCCACCACGACTTTTACTGGTGCTTTAAATACATATTTCTGTCATGAAAGTTTTCTTCTTAGATAAGTGATGCCTGTTTTTAGAAAATATGGTCGTGAAATGTTACTCCACCTTACTTGCACTCTGCAAGCGTGTCTACTAAAGCCACAAATTGCCGTGGCAGCAAACACCCACAATCGTGTGACTGTGTGGGAATATTTGGGGATATCCATATGTGTACATCATGATGTTTTTCATACGCGTATATCTGTAAAAGGAGAAGACAGCGCTTCCCCAAAACACGTAAGCAGAGCGCACCCCAAGGTCGCACATGGTTCCGAACACACGGCACGTGGCGACGCGCAAAGCCGGCCGGCGCTCTGGAGCGCATCTGGGTCTGCAGACAGCGGATCATCTTTCTCCTACAGTCGCGTCCTCGCTCGGAAACCCGATGCAGCGTGGTGGACTGATCCACTGACGGTGGCCATCGGGTGGCACGACATCGGTAGACCAGCAAACACCACAACCTTGTGATATCGAAGTCCGCATTGACAATCAAAAGGCTGATATGTATCCACGTTGTCCAAGGAAAACCACTCTATATTCATTTCTCTGACAGAAAAACAGAATGTCAACATGAGTGCTGCCATTTTGTTTTACTCTGAGTGAAAGGGCTGTCGGGAGGCGTTAGAGGAAAGCGGGAGCCCACCAGCCCTACCTTCTCATCTACATCATGAAATTTGCTGACTTTTGTGGAGCAAAATGCCATTTTCTGCCACTGCCCACCTGCAAGTTTTAAAACCCAAACCTAGGTGACAGCATTGGGTGGCCATTTCCATGCGTGCATAAGCTCTCTGTGGCACATTCAGAATTTCCCGAACGGATTGGGGAAAACAACCTCAGAGCAGTGTGGTCACAAGAGAGTTCACCAGCCCTGTGGTCTCTGCCCAGATGGTCCCCACTACCCACCCACCCATGCAGTCAGGGGTCCTTTTAATGGAGTTGCCTCAGCATAGGACCTGGGACGGAATCATGGGACTGCATCTGTGGCCATTCATTCAAATATTTGCTGCGCACCCGCTCCCTCCCATCCTCCCCCTTCCTACCGTGGCCATGTAGTGACCACTCGGGCCAGGCCCAGGCTGTGTATCTGTTTCCATGTGTCTCTGCCATCTCAGTCCCCACCTCCACACACATTGTTTCTGCACTAACCCTTCCTTTGAAATTTGTATCTCCTCTGGTTTAGCACAAAGAATACAGGGTTCTAATGACCAGTCAAGGGTTCTTATATAAGTGGAGGCAATTTTCTCAATCGCAATCCTGCAAAGGTTCAGAGCCTAAGGAAGGAGCTCAGTCTTTGGAGATGCCTGGGTGTGGCCTGTGTGAACTCGAAGAAGGGGCTGAGCTCCCAGGCGCAGGCGCATCTTCACCCACGGCTATCCCTCCACCCACAGTGCTCTAGCGGTGTGGCCCTGGACAAGGGACCAGAGCTCCAGGGGCCTCAAGCTCCTCCCCATAGCATGGGGTAACAATAAGCACCTTGTAGGGTACTGTGAGGACCTGAGGACAAAACGAAAACCCTTAGCACAGAACTGGTGGATGGACAGTATGTGATCTTATTTAAGGACACACGTGCACAAATCATGGATACTATATATATATATATATGAAAAGCGGAACCAGAGAGTGAAGTACATGTAATCTTGAAAGACTTCCTCAAAGGAAAATGTGAAATTGGATCTGAAAATCAGTCAAGAAAATGAAAGCAGAAATATTTCAGATGAGTTAGATGTTCGAAGAAGGAAAGGTGAGTGGGAGCCAAGAGGGAAATTGGCTAGGTGGGACAGAGCAACGGGGAGAATAAGAACTGAGATCATCTGAACAAATTCATCTGCAGAAGAAAATGAGGTACTTTGCCCCCAAAATCCAACCAAACAACAGCAAATGACAGGAAGGACGAGGGCATAGTGCTCCTGAGGAGGGTGATATGGTACTTACAGAGACTGCATGTTGCCAGGGAAGCAAAAGGAAAAATACACTGTGCAGAAAATTCTGAACGTCAGCCCTGTCAGAGAATGCATCAGCAGTAATAGGAACTTTGCACCATAATAAGGATGGGCAATGCTCACTAATGATAGTCTCCAGTGAAGACCAAAGTGAGGGCAGGTTCCTTTACTAACAAGTAACCTTCAGCATGTCTTTAATCTCATCGAATCAACATCAATGCATCTGTAAAATGGGTTTATAAGCAGAGCCAGTGGAGAAACCAAGGAAACTGAAGGGCTCCCAACAGGATGCCTGGCCCCGTGGGTGTTCAGCAAAGGTGCCTTGGGGTTGAGGCACTTCGAGAAAGCATAGTACACATTTCTCCCCTTGAATTAGCTCAGGAAACCTAAGAGGGCACAGGGTGAGAACTTTAACCCGGGGGCACGTGGATGTGTTCGTGCATCGCAGAGAACCCCCCTCCCACGCAAGCTGCCCTGGTGCCCCACACCAAGGTCGCTGGCAGAAGCACTTACGGGGCACCCCCTATGGCCTGAAGTCCTGGAGAGGACGCACGCAGGGCCTCCAACCTGAGCGCACAAAAGCTGGTTCTGAAATGAAATTGAGAACAATACAAAATGAAATCTAACCAGAGCTAGGTTATGTGGGAAGGACCATAATCTTTCGGAGTGAGTCACAGAAGAGAACCCGTTGGAGAGGGTGGGATGATATCTGAATATGGAAGCAAGCACGATTTCTCGTTCTCAAAATCGCTGCGACACATAAGCAGTTCCCACAGTAGTTCTGTTCACCAGGCGGAGCCGCGCTGTGTTCTCAACACTGGGGAGCGCCTTATAGCAGAGAAGGACAGGTGTTCCGGAGTGAGTCCATAGTGGAGCTGGAATGAGCCTCTTGAGCATCGCCCTGGTGTAGATGCCGTGGGGATGGGCAAAGGGGAGACCCGCCCGTCCTGTCCCGCATGACTCAGCGTGCTGACATGTTCAAACCTCACCTTTTCCTCCAGGCGCTCTGAGCAAGCCAGTCGCCAACCACCTTCTCTCCTCGCTCTGCCCTTGCTCCTTCTGAGATCCTCTGGCCTCTGGGCCTGCACCCTCGCACCCCGCTCTCTGGTTTCAGGATCCAAGATCACATCCGTCCCCTCTCTTCTTGCTTTCCCGGGCCTCCAATTTCTCCTGCCCTCTACTTTCCATGGAAGTGGCTCCCACACGTAGGTAAACATGCCCTCTTTATTAGTGTCTGATTTTCTCTCCTGCCTGGGCCCCTTCTTCCAGGCAAACATTTTATCTCTCAGCCTCTGAGCACGCTTTTCCTCCCATGTGCTAGGATGAGGCCCGGTGCCTTTGCTGCCCAAGAGGCCAGGGCAGAGCTGACGTGGGAGAGCAAAGCCATCCTTTCCGTGAGCTGAGCCGAGTAATGAAACAAACCCACAGCGCGGGCCGCACCCAGCTGAAGGACGCCATTCGAAAACGTCCCCACTCCTGAAGAGCCATTCCCGTGTTACCTTCAGTGACGTGGGGAGCCTGGCTCTGTGAAATTGGTGTGCCGCTGTAGAGACTGGCTAATTTACACTATTACTGCGGCACCACCTGCTGAAGACAAATCTGCGGTGAATTCTGAAAAGTGAAGAACTCTTTGTAAAGCAAATAATGACCCCTTCCATTTTCAATCCTATGAAATCCGGTTCAATAGGTTTTCTTAAAGCAGAGCGCACATGTGTAGAAGCAAACATTTCCAGACTTGAGGCAAATCCACTTTTCACCCAGTGATCAAAATTGTTATAAAAGATTTTTTTTTTAACTTTCAAATTCCAAGAAAATCCGTGTCTTTGGGGACAGTGTATCCCCTTCACTGGAGGGCAGGGAGGACCTCCTGTCATGCAGGAGCTCTGCATCCCTTCCTCCAATGTGATTGCAAACAGAAAAGTCTGGATGAATCAAACATATGCAGTTCAAGGCACAGAAGACGTTATTAAGCAAAACTGTTCAGCAGTGGCTCCCAATGCAGAAATGGCCAGCACGCAGGTGGCATGTGTAAGCTCTTAAATCCTGAAAGCTGTCCTCCTTTCCCCCCAACAGGGCATCACTAAGGCAGAGAGACACCTCCCGCTCAGCGGCGCTGCTAGGGAAGCCAGGCGTGGTGGCCCCCGTGTCTGACACACCCGCTTATTTATTTAGCTAATCAAATCATATTGCATGGTTTGAGTAGGAGACAGTTCCTTCTGCTGTGGAGAGGTTTTTCTTTTCCTTGTTTTTTTCTGGAGAATGTGAACTGAAGCTAATCTGTATGATATTCCTCCTCTCCTGTGGCTGACCTGCCAGGACAGCCTGAAAGATCTGTTCTGCTAATAGCCCAGTGCATTAGTTCATAGTGAAGACATTCATCCTGGAACAAGAGCAGGACCCCAGCACCTGATTGCCTTTGTCCCCATCACAGTGGTTCAAGGACTCCGGGTGAGCTCCTGGCCCACAGGCCCGGCCTTCTGCAGAATTTCAGCTCTGTGCTTTTGCAGAGCTCAGAGCCAAAGCAAATGACATTTGTGATAATGAGAAAGCCAAGACCGATGGGAACAGTCACATCAAAGTTGTGCCCGCTTTTCTAAAACTTCTTTGAACATGTTGGGAAGAGCGGGTGTGCGCTCCAGCCAGGGAAATGGGGAGGGGGTGCCTCCCGCGCTGTCAGTGAGCTGGACGTACCCGTGCCGGGGGCAGGGGGTGGTCCCGCAGCTCTCACGCCCACTGCAGTTCGGCCCGCGCCCGCCGCCCCCACCGGGCAGGAAAGCAGGAGGAGACTGCTTGGGGCCACTCGGGATGCGACGTCCCCCGGGCCCGGGCCAGCACTCCTCTCAGGGCTCCAGGACGACTGTGGGGCGGCGCGAGGTCACGAAATCACTCGTGGGGTTTCGTCCAAGACGCCCCCAGGCTGCAATCAAGCGAAGTGGCCCCGCGTGGAGGAGTCGGCGCCAAAGGGGTGGGGGTGGGAGGCGCCCCTAGAGCCTGGGCCTCGGGGGTGGGCGCGAAGGGGGCGGCGCGCGCCCGGGGTAGTGAGCCGGGACCGCCTCCAGCCAGACGCCGACGGCGCCCCGCCCCACCTGGCGGGACCCCCGCCCCGCCGGCGCCGCCCCCCCGGGACCCTGCGCCTAGCCTCGGGACCTCCCCCGGGGCAGGCCAGCCCGGGGTGGCGCCGTAGCGTGGCTTTGTCCTACAAACTGGGTGGAATCCAGATGGAGGGGGGATCCTCGTGCCCCCAGCCCCCGCGGCGCTAATTAGGAGACCGCGGAGGATGGGGAGGGGAGGCCCCGCGCTGTGGCCACGTCCTTTTTACACACACCCCCCACTCCCCTCCCACCCGCTTGTGGCTGAGGGTTGCAGAAATGCGGCAGGGAGGGGTTGGGCCGGGGGTGTCCGGTGAAGGGATCTCTGAAGACAGCCGCGCGTCGAGACCAGAATCGAAGCCTATAGGTGCGGACACCGGGCAGAGGAGGTTCCAGGACTCAGAAGTTGTGGGGTCCTGCCTGCGTACCCCCCGGCACCCCTAAGCTCCTCCCCTCCAAAAGGCGCCCGAAACTCGGTGCGGAAGGGGCCTGGGCGTCCAGCGGCGCCTGCGGGGACACACGCACGCTCGCGGGTAAAGTTCAACCCTGCGCGCAGGCGGCCCGGCCGGCGCGGGGGCGGGGCAGCGGGGGGAGGGGGCAGGAAATGCCGTTAATTGGGGGAAATGCACACCAATTGTATGGCGGCCTTTGATGTGCGCCTCCAGGCGCGGCCTCTCCACGCCGGCGAGCCCACCCGGCGTGCGCCCTGCTCCCACCGCGCGCAGCCGGCCGAGCGCCAAGGACGTGTGACATTGGTTTGAAAAAGCAGGAGGCCGTGGGTCTCCTTCCGTCTCTAACGTCAGACAGCTCGCCTGGAGCCCCTCTGTCTCTCCCCGACCCCCTGGCCTCCCGGCGCCCCGATTCCTGGGGGTGGGTGGGGAGGCCGAGCCCTGCGGAGGCTGGCCACGCTGACTGCGGGTGCCGACGAGGAGCGGCCGCCGCGTGTTGGCCTAACATATGTACACATATAAATACAGTGTTCGTCCAAATGACATTCTGCTCACTCTCCCTCTTGTCCCCCTCCCTTCTTCTTTTCATCATCAGCAAATAAAGATTAGCTGGTAAGATTATAGAAAGCGTTTTCAGGCTGGTGCTGATCTTTATTCCAGAGGCTTTGTGATGATATTGATGATGATGATGGTCAAGTGGACAGTTTGATTTTTGTGTTTGGAGCTAGTTATAAAGAATCAATATTATATCAAGGGGTAACTTTCGTGATAAAGGACTTTAACCACTCTGGCTATTCATCATAAGTCTGTAGCAAGCAGATAGGTCAAAAGAAATTATATTGCACTAAAGACTGAGTCTTCTTATCTCTCCCATACCAGGGGAATAGGGACAAGCCGATCGATACAGTAGCTGCTGTATACTTCTTGCAATTATCAATAGCTGATTTCGCCTTTTGAGGCCTGCATCTAATAATGCAAGCAAATAATAATCGTTTGAGCTTCCCGATAAGCAAGGGAGCCGAAGTTTTAGCTGGCCAGCGTTATTTATGTTACCATACACGCTGAAGTGCCCCTCCTAGGTCTGTATGCAGCCCGGATACACAGTTCAGGGTTACAAGAGAAGTACTTTCATATCGTTTGCATCCCTGAGTGTGAAGATGGATGGCCATGCGCTGATGTTTGTCTGCGAGACATAAAAAGCCATGAAATGTTTGCCTGGGATGCCTACTCCTGAGGTAGTAAGCCATCCTGTAATGTACAAGATGCTATGAAGCACACAGATCTAGATGGATTTATATACTATGTTCTTGGCTCCCATCTATTAAAAATTTCGACATAGTTACCTCAATAGCTTTGAAAGCCAAGAGGGTGACAGCAGGAGCTGAGTGGAATGTGGGTGGGGCAGTGAGTTGTGTATTATTTAAGGAGAACATTTTTTTTTTTTTAAGGGGAAAGTTATCTTCAAGTGGGTGAGCAAGAAGCTTGGGGGAAAAAAAGCCTTTTCAAAAAGCCATAAATATAATTTGGGGCTACATGTTTGCTAGCACCCCCACAATGTAACAGAAAAGCAACATCTTTATAATTGGCACTTGACATGCTGTTTGCGTTGGGCGGTGGTGCACCAGGCACAGATTTCCTGTTGATGGAAACATTTATCACTGTGACTACTCCAGAGTGGCAGGTGGTGTTATCAATTACCTCTTCTTACCAATAATAATATTAGTATGGTAATATCTTTGCTCAAGTGAGAACCAATTAGCGGTCACTTGTCACACCATTAAAGACACAAAATCATGCTGGATTTAATGGCAAGGACCTAAAACAAAAGTTGGGGCTGGAGGAACCAGAGACAAGGGAGTGAAGGCCAGTGGAGAGAACTTTGATTTGGGGGGGGGGGGATGAAAGGAGACAGAAAATAAAGCTGTAATACTTTAATACTTTTTCTGTATTAAGTGGCTAGGGAAATAAGCACATGATAAAGTATCAAATGCACCTCAGGTAAAAATGTGCTTTGTGGATGGAGAGCCAGGTAGCTTCCCTAAGCTGGGATGTTGAAATAGAACCAACTCTTCAACCTCCCCTTGTCAAATCCATCTTGCAGACAGGCTTTCTGTTTTATCTGAATAAATGATACAAATTAAATCAAACATCTAATTATATGCTCCACTAATGTAAAATCTACAGTATTAATTTGTAAATAATATTATTAAGCAGACAAAATAATAACATGTCGCCTCATAAGATGAAAACAACATTGCAAGAGGAAAGACAATTAACAAATTAGATTTAATTATAGAGAAGAAAAGCAACTTTTGTTTTTGCAATAGTATTTAGGTATGACAATATTTTAATAGGCAGTGGTCATGTGATGGTAAGTCTATGTGTTCTGCATGCATGAGTGGGTGTCCGCACCTCGGGTGCACATTCCCGTGGTTGCCCTTAATCTAGGCACGACTGGAGGATAATCCTGTCCCTCATCTGTGAAAATATGCTGTTGACACGCTGTCACCTCACAATAAATCTATTGTCATGACTCAAGATGCATATGCTTTCATTAAAACTTGCTGCAGTGAATAAAAACAGAAAAGTTTCAGATCTCAGTGGAGAGAGGCAAGGAAGGCAGAACAGGTGAGGAGGTAATGTGCCTTTTGCTTTCGGCCTTTTAAAAATATATATTGATCCTGTTTACCCCAGTCGATTTTTAAAAGGGTGTGCCACAGATTCACTGATCTGCACCATTTTAGCACTGGCGGGGAATTTGCGAAGGTTATCGTTTCATATCCTCCCTGACCCTTTCCTCCAAGTCTGCTCGATTTTCTCAACGAAATCCCAGCGCAGTACGCGCGGAGGACGGTATGGAGCCTGCGACTTCCCCCAGCCCACTGCACCCTGCACGCCCGGGCGGGACCTGAGCCCACACCCGGCAAGTCGGGCCGGTGCAGCTCCGAGTCCTGCGTTCGCGCCCGCTCACTGTGAGAGCCACCGTGTCCACCACAGCGCCAAGCACAGCCTGCTGCACCTTCCCCCTTACAAAGCTCGGCACGACTTGCGCGACACCCCTGCAATCTGAGGGTTTGCTTCTTACAGATAAAGGGCAGGGGTCTCAGATTTGCCTCCACTGGAGGCACCTAAAAGATCCTCTCCAAGACCACACCTCGTAGAAAATGCAAAGCAAGTTGACAAAAATTAAACAGTTGCATTTGGAAGTCCCATAAAGACCTAGGGATATCCTGCCAGTGTGTTGGAGAAAGGTTGGGGGCAGGGGGAGAGGACGAATGGCCTTAAGAACAAAAAAGGTGGGGGTCGGCGCGCGCCAAGTAATCCAAAGAGGAGGAGTCGGTGCCATGGGGGCCAGGAGGCTGCGGGGGAGCCGGGCTCGGGCTTCCTCTGAAAGGCTTCGGACGCTGCGGGAACCTACATTTGCTTCTTCTTCTTAAAGTGTGGATTAAAAAAAAAAAGAAGAAGAAGGTGGGGGGAAAGAAAATTAACCAGATCCCAAAAAGCAGTGCACCTTTAACCTGGGGTCTAACCCACCGATGATTGTTTTTGAGTTCTTGCTCTTCTAGAAAGACATCACTGAAATCTACCTTTCAGCAGCAGCTTAGCAACTTCACCCAACTCTGGCCGGTCCTGTAAATTCTGAAAGAAACTTCCATTCGCTACAACCGCCCACTCCTCACCAACACATGCTCCCTTCTTCTCCCCCTACCCCCACTTCTCTCTGCCCCTTTTTCTCTGGGAAAGTTCCTGGCCCCGCTTGCCCCAAAGCCCCGGCCACAGGCTGCAAACTTTTCACTGCCAAGCGCCCCTCTGCCGGATGCAAGAGCATCCCCAAAATGCTCGCAGCATTTGCGAAAGTTCACAGGGTAATGGCGATATAAGGATGTCCCCCCTCCCCCCCGCAGAGCTTCTCCATAAAAGCGTGGTGTGAGGCGGACAACTCTACACTTCAAACATCTTTTATTTGTCTTTTTTTTTCCTTTTCAAAACCAAAATCGCCTTAATGATTACGCCCGCCACTAAAGAGGAAAACAAAACCAACCTTAAGGGTTTTTTTTTTTTTTTTTGAGGGGGGACAAATGTGGCGGCAGGGATTCTTTGGAGGGGTGCCGACCTGTGCGCTTCCTTCCTCTGATTTTTCTGCGCTTTCCTGGAGCCCAAAGCTGTTGCTTCGTGAAACTTACACAATTAGAGTCGGGCGAGAAAACGCAGGCTGGGAAGCGAGAAGATTCTAGAACGGAAAAGAAGCCCGTGGAGAGGCGGGCGAGCAGCTCAGGGTCGGGGTCCATCCCGTGGGGGGGGGGGGGGTCCCGCAGCCAGGCAGAGCCCCACCCCCAGCCACGCGAGGAGCTCGCAGCCCTCCGTGCGTTCGGGGCTGGCGAGTCGCCGCCCGCTTTCCCCCAGCGCACGACACTGGGGAGGCCATCTGTATCAAAGCTTCGTACCACACAGGGCCACATGTGAGAACAAAAATAAGAAATTTAGGAAATGAAAAAAGACAAACTGGGACAAGGGGCGCACAGGGCCGGGCGCGCCGGCGCCAGGGCCTGGGGCACAACCTGGTGGCCGCTCGGGGACCGAGGACACGCGCGAGAGTGAGCACGCGGGAGAGGGCGAGCGCGCGTGTGCACGGGGGCGGTGGGGTGCGCGCGCGGTGCGAGGGCGCGTGCGTGTGAGCGCGGGCGAAAGGTGGGTGGGTGTGCGGGAGCGCGCCGCGCCGGCCGCCCGAGTGTGCGGGGCCGGGCCAGACGCGCGCGACCCCCTCACCTACCCCCCGAGCCACTCCCGAAAGTCCTAGAACGCAGCGGGCCGCGCGCGGGACTTTCGTGGACTTGGAACTTTGAGTCGAGTGGCCTCGGGGCACCTTGCATCGCCTGCCCGCTCCGCATACGTCCAGGCCCGGCACCCGTCGGGAAGGGGAGCTAGTGGGGGGGGGTACACCGGAGCCCCGCCGTCCCCTCCCTCCCGTTGGCTTTAAGGAGCCGCTGGCGGCGGGGAGGCCCGGCGGGCGGGGCGGACGCTCCGAGTCGGAGGGGCCCGGGGGGGGCGGGGAGACAGG
>NC_058416.1:979876-1024559 GCF_002201575.2 Neomonachus schauinslandi | reverse complement strand
GGCGGAGACGGCGCCGCGCGGACGCCGCCAAAGTTTGCCGCCTGCGTCCTGGGCAGCGCGGCCGCCGCACCCCGCGCCCGCCGCCCCGGGCCCCGAGGAGCGCCCGCGCCGAGTCGCCGGGCCGCCTGGGCCGAGATGTGAGCGCCGCCGCGCCGGGTCCCGCAGGCGCCCCTCGCCCCGCGCGGCCGCTAATTGCGAGCGCGGCCTCATTTGCATAGGCCGCCGAGTCCGCTGGAGACCGGCCAATCGGCGCGGCCCGCCGCTAATGGCCATGCATTATTCACCAGCCTAATTGCTCAGCCCCATGCGCGGCCCGCGCAGCCGCCGCCGCCCGCGCCCCGCGCCCCGCGCCCCGTGTCGTCCCCGCCGGCCGCCCCGCTGATGCCGATGTCCCGCTCGGGGCCCGCGCGCCGCTAGCAGCATGTCTCGGCGCAAGCAGGCCAAGCCCCAGCACCTCAAGTCGGACGAAGAGCTGCCGCCGCCGGACGGGGCTCCCGAGCACGGTGAGGGGCCGCGGGGGTCGGGTCGGCGGGGGTCGGTCGCGGGGCACCGCGGGCTGGGGGAACTGCTGGTCCCGGAGCCGGTGCGCGGTGCCCGGCCCCGGCAGGCCAGCCGCAGGAACCCTGGTCCTCCCCGGAGCGCGCGGCGCGGAGTTGCGGGCAAGTAAACTTGGTTCGGCTGCTCGGAGTTGGGGCGCAGCGCGCGGACGCGCCGGGGCTCGGGCCGGCTGGGGGCCCGAGCTGCCCGGGCAGGCGGGCTGGGGGGACGCAGGGGGCCGCGCCGCCGACTCCGCGATGCCCTCCCCGGGCCCCTGCGCACGGACGCTGGGCCCGGCCTCGGCGACCGCGCGACCCCCGGGCCGGCGCGGCAGCGGGGACGTGTCCGGGGCTCACCTACCGCCGGACGCGGGCCGGGGAGGCCGCCGCCGGGCTAGCTTTGTTCGGAGCCCGGCCCCGGGGCGGTGCACGCTCGGAGCGGGGCCGCTGCCCTGACCCCCGGCCTGCCCCCCACCGCGGCCGGCTGTCGGCCGCCTCGTGTGCCCCGAGGGCCGTGAAGCCCGCGAGGTCCCGGCGCGCCGACGAGCCCGGATCCCGTTCCGAGGCGAGTAGGAAGTCAGTGTCGCCTGGCCTTTCTAATGGCCGCCTTGGGAATTAAGCCGGCTGAGCCCCGCCGCGGCGTGGGGGTGGTCCTTGCACGCGGTAGGACCCGGCACGTTTCTGGTGGCTCCAAGTTTCCTCGGGCCTTTCCTGTTCTCTTGGATGCGCCGCAGGCACCTCTGCAGCCTGTAGGCTGCCGGGAGCTCCCTCCGCATCCCGAAGGGAAGGTAGGAGCCGCGGAACTTGGAGGCTGGCGAGCGGGGGACCGGCCCGGCTGCGCTTTGCCGCCCGCGCGTTTGCAGGTCCCCAGGGTGCGCCAGGGGCGGCCGGAGCGCGGGCCGCCGGAGCCGCCGGAGCCGCGCGGAGCTCCGACCGCAGCTCCTGGAAAAAACAGGCCGGCCAACTTTTGTGATTAACCCATTGTAAGTTGTTTCGAGGCAGAGACGCATCTTTTTACCGTGAGACTCGGTGCAAAAAAAAAAAAAAAAAAAAGGAGTTTAAGAGTTTATCACATGCTGTTGTAAAGTTTGGCAAAGCAGGTATGTGTCCACGTCGGAATGGGGAAAGGGAGAAAATGCTTATAACACGGTGGGAATTAGTGAATTAAATAAAATTAGTGAACTCGTTAGGGTCTTTTTGTCGCTGTGGAGGTAGGGAGTCTTATCTGTAGCCTAGTCACCCAAGATTAGAACAGCAGATATGCTAAAAAGAAACGCTTGCATATGGTGGGTAGATTAAGGACAAAGAATCTTTTTGTCATGGAAATGGATTTTTTTTTGTTTTGTTTACTTCATCACATAGAATTTCTCACACTTGGTTTGTTTTGTATTGCCCTCAATGACTACATGATCAAATGAATGGATTTATTTCTGCCGAATGAGAAAGACAGTCTTTCCTTCAAAAGAACTACATTGCATCCCAGTGAGGAATTTTAAAGCTTTATTATTGTGGCTCCTGAATAGCTTAAAATCGGCTTTCACAGCCGCCCCAAAATGCAACAATGTAAATACTTCTCAGCTTTGTAGGGTCGTTATCAAAATGTGCAATGTCTCCTTTTATTAAAGCATATTTTAATTAATAGAGTAAAACCCCTTGTATTTAACAATTAACAAGCTGAGGCCCTGCTATTCATTTTTAATTTCACTTCAGAAATGTGAGCATGGTGAGCCTAATAGTGTAAACATGTTGAGGGATATGTAGCCTATATTTGAAAACCTAAGATGGAGTAAATTATTTACAAGTTCTCTTTTGAATTCCTCTTGTTACTGAATTTATTTAGAGGTGAAAGGTATTCAGGTTTGTTGTGTTTTTTTTTTTTTTCTTTTTACCCATCGTAGGATTAAAGTTTGTCAAGCTTGGGTTTTTCACAGTCTTTGGGAATTGTAATCAAGATATTGCCACAGTTCCTGATCATATTTTGCAACAGGCCAGAAATAGCCTGTCTGGGGCTGAGCCTTAGTCAAGTAGTATGTTTCCTGGATTGTTTTAAAGGTACTTTAGGCAAACTATTTAAAAAATAGTTCTTTCTGATTTAATTATTCTGAAGCTGATTGTTCATGGAGTATAAAAGATACTCTGTTCTCCGTTCACTCAAGGAATGCTCATGGATGTATTACTTTGTCGTGCTGATCGTTATTAGTAAGATAACTAGAATATTTTTTTAAGAGGAAGGGTCCTGAAAACTCCCTTACTCCAGCATGAATCAGATATTCTCAAAATTGTAAATTTGTTAAATGCAATGGAAAGAAACAGACTGCATGAAGTTATAAGAGAGCTAAGTTAGTTTACAGTGTTTTAGAGACAAAGTAAATAGTTCTTTTGTATCAGTTTGGGCGTGACATATTAATTAAAGCAGTAGATGCATGAAGTAAAATTGAAGGCTATTGATAATGCCATGAAAAACACGTACAATTTTTAGTACACTATGGGGGAGAGCAGAGGAGCACAGTCACATTAATTTACAGTAAAAAGAGATTGGTTCTTTAAAAAATATGACTATTTCTCAGGCTTTGGTTTTTAGGCAAGCAATGAAATATAGGTATCCAAAAATAGCATCAGTGTTACCCAAACCTCATCATGGAAGAAATGAAATATGACGTATCTAAAATGAGAAAAAGTAATAATGGTTGGTGTTAAGTTCTAAAGTTATCCTGTTGTAAAATTTATTTGAAGGATGCCTGAGACTTACTTTCTCTGTAAGAACTATCATTTAAAATTGCAAATTATTTCATTCCTGTTTCTGAAAAATTAGAAATAAATGTGATGCAGCTTTAGAATTCAGTTAAATATATGCCACGGATAATGAAATCTTTTGAGCCAGCTGAATATTTTTGTTCTAAGAAAAATTAATTAAAACTTCTGACAGAACAGCACTTACACTCCTACTAAGAACTTTTAAAAAGTGTGATATTGTTGTCCTTTGTTGTATAAAATACAATTTAATAAAGATGTATTTTATTGTCGTTAGAAAGAAAATATGTATTTAAGGAAGAACAAAAGGATGTTATAATTTAAGCCAATTTGCCATCCTGTATTTTGTTTGTTAGCACTAATTGTTTCAAAGTGTGTTTTTATTTTCTGCCAACTTACAGTCGTATGGCTATCTTAAAAATCCTTTTAAATGTGGTGAGCGTGTGATTTAAGAATTTACCAGTGGTATTCACAGACTGTGTTTAAATTAAGGGAAAGAAGGCCACCAGCCCTCGGTGAAGAGATCTTTTTTCTTTTATCTGTATATGCATGGTTTGCCTTGAGTACCCCCCCCTCCAGCCCACACTGCACACATTTACAATTCAGCATTCCAAAAGCAAACAATACAGAAGCCACTTTCTACCATTCGTAGGCAGATTGTTTTCTCTGAAACATGAAAGGTGAAAAGTAACTAAGGGGGGCGGGGGAGGAAAAGAAGAATTTGCAAATATTTATTTTTAAAATAACATTTTAAAAACTTAACTATTTAAAAATGCATCATTTGGTGGTCAACAAAAAGCATGCCAATTCCCACCTTACAGAGAAAGAACTGATTTTGTAGCAGTTAGGGGGTTTTTATGTACATTTTAAACTTCCACAACACATGCATAATCCAGTATTTTTAGATCTGTTCAGAGCCAGAAAAAGAAGAAGGCATGTACCAACAGCAGGAATTACTTAGCAAGCTGATTATTTTTTTGTATACAAGATGATGGCAAAAGCAGGCAAAAGTGGGTCAGATTTCATTTTCAACCGCAGTCTCTAAGAGGCTTTACCATTCATCTCAAGGTAGCTCTGAGAACATGGGGGGGGGGGGGCGGAATTCAGCAAAGAAGCAGCCAGGGTGTCCGTTGTGTGTGCTGAACATCATTTAGAATTTAGCATTCTTAAGTGTGAGAATTGACACAGGGTGTTTTGGTGTGTTTGGTTTTGTTTTTTTTTTTTTTTAAGTAAAACAAGTCTTAACTGCTGATGACCTTATGCACCATCTTTTAACGTTGCAAAATAGTTTAAGGAGGATACTTTTTGCATAATATTTATAACAGGGTTTTTTATTTTATGTTAATTTTTATTTTCCCACATGATTTTCTTGACTAGTTGCCAGAATAAGACCAAAATATGTTACTTCGTCTCCTAAAGATGTGATCTGATCCTGCTAGTCCTGGGACAGGTTTGTAATGACAGCGTATGCTAAGTTGCTTCACATTTCATACAAAATCAGGCATAAGTAAAATCTATGTAAAATTGAGTGTTCTAATATTACTTTATATAAACCTCTATATTTAAAAAAAAGCCCTGACCTTAGATTTTTCTCTTGTAATTTGGACACTTTCATGACTTAAACTATAGTTAACTGTCAGTGTGATTTCCAAGCAAACAAATAGGTCCGGTCACGTTACAGAGAGTGTAAAATATTAATTGAAATAATGAAATAACGTAACGGGCTCTGTTTATGTGAGAGATTAAGATTGATTTGTTTGTTAATTAAAGGGGACCCGGCGGCAGAACTGTCCACCAGAGACCTGCCGGGCACCAGCCTGGTGTCTAAATCCTGTCGTCCGTGGGCCTGTCTTTTCCAGTCACCCCCGGTTTGGCCAGGCTGGCCATGTGGCTCCCTGCCCCCTGCTCTGCCGGAAAGCGTCTGGCCGCCCAGCGCCGAGCCGAGCCGGGCCTGGCCTGAGGTCTGTGGAAGGTAGGCTTGCGGAGTGTGGGAGCTTCCGCCTGGCGCTCCCCGAAGGTGGGTGGTTAGAGGCGCCGTGACAGGCCTTGCTGATTTAACCTTTGCCTGCTTTGCCCTGCCAGGGGTGGCCACTAGATGTCAAGCTCATAATACAATTAGTGCATCTGTGCTGTTGACCTTGGCAACAGGACTCAACACTGTTCTATTAAGTGTTAACACTGAGTCTGAGTGTTAACTAGACCCACGAGTCGGCTCCGTGCTGCACGGCTTATCAAATGCCCATCTCGTTCAGCACAAGTGTTTATAGTTCTTCAGGAAGAGAGAACGGGCTTCTTTTGTGTGGCTATTACATCTTGAACTGTTTAATTAACCCTGCAGGTGCTGCAGCACTTGGTCTGCGTTCGCCGGCTTCCCTGGTCCTCCTCTCGAGAGTGACCTCTTCTCAGCACCGTTTGGTAATTCCATTGTGCGGCTCCGATGCGTGCAGAGCAGCGGGCTTCACCGGCCCAGGGCGGTGGCTTTCCCCAGAGGATTTTGTGCATACGTATAAACTTAGCGGTAAAGTGCTGACAAATAATGGGAATGATTTAATAACCTGAGCCCGGGGGCAAGGTGGTTACAGTTCATCAGAGCCTCGCTCCTGGACACAGTGCAGTTCCTGCTTCTCCAGGCTGTTTGGACCCAGGTGTGTTTGTACGCCTAAGTGGCTGTGCTTATTATTTTATGTGCAGTGGATTTGAAAACTGACTGGCGTGGGCGAGGGTAGTAGCGTAGGCCCCTCGAGGAGGCACGCTGGGGAACGGCACATGTCAGGTCGGACTTGAGACCGTCCTCATCTGAAGCAAAAGAGACCCTGCACAAACCTTGTTTTCGCCCCTCACCAAATTTGGGTGGGGATGGCTTGCATCGCTGACCTATTTCGGGAGTGTTCGCGTGTGTGGGCACGGATGGTGATGCGTGTGTTTTCCTCCGGGGCGTGCCTGCCCCACAGCATCCAAACGAAAGAGCTGCTGTACACGCCTCGAGCGTAACCCGCATCTTACTCTGTGACGCGGCGTCCGGGCCCAGTTAAAGCCAGTGTGTGTTGTGGCTGCTTCCATCTGCGTGTGTCCATAAAGGAAACAGTGTTTTCCCTCCCTGGTGCTTCACCACACAGATTAGAAGCTGCAAATGTTTTAAACAGAAGACGTTTGGTGGTTGTGCCACAGGTGGTCGTTACTTAACAAATTTGAGATGTGGGCCACTGAGTCGGAGAGAGCCCGCGTGCCGGTCAGTGCTGGCGTTCAGCATAACAAGAGTGCCCTCCACTGTTCAGCTCCGTGCACACAAGCCTGGAGGTCTGGGGAAAAGGACAAAATTTTTCTATTGCGTCTGGAATTTCTTCTACATTGTTAAACACAGTAGGGGTCTCTATTTGTCTCCTCCTGTTTCACAGCTTGGGCTCAGTATGTGATAATTCATCTTTCTTTATGGGATTCAAAGCTATCATAAGGAGTTAAAAAGAATTAATTTGCAAGAAAATAAGTGTCTCCTAACAATTTAGGAAAACTTGAAAAATGCTTTCTAGATTTTTAAGGGATGGTAAAGGCAAAGCAGAAAGTACCTTCTCCTTTCCTACAGACTCGCGTGGCATTTTATAGTTACTAATTAAAGTGGAAAAGTTAACATCCCTTCTCCCATACTGAACTAGTTCTGCTTCTCTTTTTGTTAATTGTAGGGAATTAAAAATAGGTAGCAAAAGTGTAGCAGAGTAACCGTGAGCATTTGAGGTTGATACACAAAAAGATGAAACACCCATCTACTATGTGTTTGTAATCGCTTAGCTTACTTTACCAGGCACCGTAGTCCTCAAGAGAGAAAATTGAAAAGCCTTGCGAGGAGCTGTAGTTGGAAATTTTTAAAGGAAGCATTATGTCTCAGATGTTCTTAAATATATTCCAACAATGCTTTTCACTTGTGGCCTTAAAAAGATCATCCCGGGTGTAAATATCCTGCCTGTCTTCTGCCACGTCATTCTTGAGAAGACCGTAGTGTGCCTTTACAGATAGTGAAAACATGATCCGTGCATATCGTGTAACAGACCAGGAATTAACACAGAAAAATGAAACCGTTTTGGGGGGCTCCTCTCACACTGAGGGGTTTGTTCCTAAGAACAGAAACAGTTTTCGTAAACATTCTCTGTGTGTTTTATTAGTGAGAAGACCAAAAAATCCATCTATTTTTAAGACTGCCATCGAAGCTATCCTTTTGTTAGAGGCTTTCTCTAAAACACTGTGGGACCCATTTTCCTTCTTCTGTAGAACCTGCTCCAGAATATTTGAACAGTGATAGAAACCCTGAAAATCTTCAGTATAAATAGCAAGTGTGGGGATAGCTGTGAACTAATTACACATTTCCTCTCGTAAACTGAAACAGCTTTATCTTTCAGCCTCTCTTCCCTCCTCCTGACCGCGTTCAGGAGAACCAATTCAGCTTGAAGCATGGCTGGGCCACGGATGACATGAGCCAAGGAGAGTTCCTCCCAGAACAGCTCTTCCTCACACGGATACGCAGCGGGCTCAGATCCGCGGGGCGCTTGCCAGAGGAGCGGCGACCAGACCCAGACGTGCTTGTTAACCAGGAAGGGAGGGTCCTGCCTGCGTGCTGTCGCGGGGCGAGGTGCTGAGCAGGCTCCTGGCTTGTGCTGGTGACGCCGGGCCCTGTAAATTCCTGCCTCATCCCTGGCCTGTTTACAACCCCAGGTGTCTCCGTCCTTGAACAGTCAGAATGCAGAAAATAAATTACTTTGACAATAATGATAATGATTCTAATGCTTGTTTTTCAAACCCCCTCCCTTAAGACACAATTTCCAATTGCTTTGGAAATAAATTCCTCGCCCTTCGAGGGTTGTCCTGTTGTTACACTGGCTCACTGACATGCTTTTACCTTGAAATAAAAATTTGAAGCCATGTTCACTAATGGATGTAATAACTTCTATTTTTAACTACAAAGGCCAATTTAAAAAATGTAAATTTAACTACAGGATGGCGGCATGCTTGTACATCCAAACAAGTGTTGTCTTCAAACAAGGCAGGGTTAAAGGGCGTTAGAAGTTCCCTAAACTGTGAGCTGCATTCAGAGTTTTCCATATGGGTTTTCTTGTTAGAGAAAGTGGTTTTCAAAAAGAAGAAGACTCGAATGCTGCCATTTTAGCACATACATTGAATCCTGGTAGTGAGAAGAGCTGCCACAGCAAGTTAGAACAACTTTCTTTATGCCCCCTCTGTTCTGAACACATCAGAAGTCGATGCTTTCCCTTTATACTTGCCCGCAGTCTTCCTCCTTCTACAAGCTCTGCCCCTGGTGAGATGGGCTCATCTGGGTTATTTCCTCCCGGTCAAGTCAGGCGAAGTGCTCATGCTTGTTGTGTAATGCCGTTCTCAAAACATGCAACCAGGATTACAATTCCATAATGAAATAGAGTTTTTATTCGTATGCATTGTTTTCAAGACTATCTCATGAAATGTGCGGTTCTCTAACTTTTATGGAATGCGAATCACCTTCAGATTTTGGTAGTGAAATAATCCTAGCTTACTTTGGTAGTGAATAATCTTAGCAAGTGAGAGTAACGATGGGTCCTGTTGTGTTTGCACAGACCCCAATTAAAAAAACAAAACAAAACAAAAATAGGTGGTGATTCTAAATTATTTGCTCCAAGTAAGAAATCAAATTGTATTTGAAGAATTTTTCCTTCACTAATTGTAGTTTTTAAACTATGTTTTAGCTTTAAAAGGCAAATTTATTATGAAACTTTGCTTATAAGATCCAACAATTGTTTGTCTTGTTAGGTTCATTAACATAATGAACTGTTAACAGGTCCAAATGGCCAGAATGCCATTTTTACACAATTTCCTCTGCAGGTTTGCTTTCTTGCTTCAATTTTAAAGGAATATAAGTGGAAGGGTATTCTGCTTTGACAAGAATATCTTCATTACGTTTAGGTAATTATCATTTATAATTGCATTAAACAAAATGGCTTATTATTTGGTAGGAAGGGCTGAGATGCTTTGTGCAGTTTCTGTGGGTGAGGAACACCTGTGGTGTTTGCAGACCCGCCCGTGGGGGAAGGAAATTACCTAGGAGGACACGTCCCAGCTTCCACGAATTTGGATGCGAACCCTAAAAGTCCTAGCGCATGAAAGACCAATGGAAACTTAAACAGTTATCTTTAAAGTAAATAGAGATTTGTTTGGGTCACTTAAGCTCTGAGGAAAACAGTGTAAAACAAGAATAGTATTTCTGTATTTCACCTATTTTTTACACAGAATATCTGGGAAATGTTCATTTGTAAGGTATCATTTATTTACAATTAAGTTAATTTTTCTAACATTGAACGCACTTTCAGTCAGCCTAATTGTAAGCATTTATGCAGTGAATTGTCCCTAACACATAATCCACATAAAGAAAAAGCATTCTTTGAATAAGATCCACACAGTGTTTAATTGCATAAAATTTTAAATGTTTACACCATGTGAATGCTTTTCTGTGCCCTATGATTACACATTTTATCTCTGAGGAGTTAAAGGTAGAAAATATTTCAACAAGTTACCAATATTGAATTTCTTGGTATTTTTCTCTTTTAAAAGTATTAAAATAAAAATCTTTTTTTACAAGATTTTTATTTTACAAGATTATAGCAAGCCTTTAATATCATAGCTTTAAATATTGGAAAGAACTCTTAAGAAATATTCTATTCTGTGTTTAGTTAGAATAGTTAACAATAGTTACGATACAGTGTAACATTGATTCCAGCCGGATTACTTACTGTATCAGGAACTATTTACCTGAAGATTTCAGGAGTTGTGTTTTTTTTTTGTTTTTTGTCCTGTTCTATAACCTTAGCATGTTTAAAATTAGATTTTGCATACATTGAGCAAAGTTAAGTACTCCCAAGTATTTATTTTGTTAATGTGCCTATCTGCAGTATAAATCAGCTGTGTCTTTGCTTCCAGCTATATTCAACCTCATTATAGACACCTATTACATTCCTTCCTTATACAGTAATGAGACTTCGTGCAGTCTGATCTTCAGCACTGAATTTAGTTTAAGAGTCTAGCATGTCTTTATGGGCTGCAAGCTCTAACTTCTTTTCCCCCTTCAGATGGTTTAGCCAGTTAAGAAAATGCTAATTGAACACTGCTAATAATTTTTTTAAAGGCATGTATAAATTACCTGGAAATAATGGCCTCGTGGAGAGCAGCTGACTAGCCTCGAAAAATATTTTTATTTTCTTCCCTGTAGAGGGACTAAGTGTTTTTACAGGATTTTTTTTAAAAATCAGATTTCTCTACTAAAATCAGGGCCAAGTTACTCTTTTTCCAAAACCCAAAAAAGACATTTTGTCTTAAAATATGGAGACTTCTTAGCAAGTATATTTGTCGCTGTTACGGCAGCAGATTATTTCCGGGGACACAAACTTGAGGATGTTTTGTTCTCCCACTCAGCTGTGCAGGGTAACAAAGAGCTGATCTGCAGCTGTCATTTGTCTCTGTTCAAACTGATTTGTTGCTGTCACTCCTTCTGTAAGTTGACGAAAAGCAGTTACGAGTCAGTAATACGTAGGCCAGCACATCGAGCCTGAGTAATTGCCGACCATTACCTTTCATCCCAGCTACCAAAAAATAGGAGCTAGGAATGTGCTCGTGTGCTGATTCCTCGCTCCTGGATGGCTATTTATTTGATCAGGTGTGAATTAGAACTGTTCATTAAACATGGTTGTTATTCGGCACAAGAGGGTACGGGAAGTCAGGAAGTAGCTGCCCACAACAGTAATTAAACATGTGTAACCAATTAGAGGGTTTTCCACTATGGCGCAAGCATATAATTTGCCAAGTCTTTCTATGAGAATAGATGAAAATAGGTACAAAAAGTGTGTCTGAGTACAACATTCTCATGTTAAACATGTCAACATAAATGAACTTTAAATATATAATTTCTAGTTTGTTAACAAACCGCCGAACTCTATTGGCTAATCACAACAACATATAATTTTGGTTCATTTCGTCAAGAAATATTGCATCTGACAGAGCCAATTAATTGTATTAAACATGATTAATTTTAGGCCCAGACTATATGGATGATACTCATTTTTGCAAATCCTAAAATGTAGAAATGTGCCCTCTCCGTGAGGAAGGTACAAAGGGCTGAGAAGATTCGGGATTGATTTGTTGATCAAACTAGGACTCCAGGAGACGATTTTTCTGAGCAGGGATGTAAGAAGTGCTTATATTCTCTTTGTTGTTAAATTTACCGATGAAAGTATTTAGATGAAGTTTCATACGTGAAATAAATGCCCATTGATTTGAAAGGTTCTATAGAATTACATTAAATGTGTGATGTCTCTGTGCCGTGTAAAGACAATAAATCTCACGGTCCAACCCGGCGAGAGTCACGGCGGCCGGCTCCCCTGTCCGGTGCTGACGTGAGTTTGAAAGGTTACAGATTAGTTTAGCAATGTTAAGTGAATGGCAAAGGCATCTCTAATTTTGCTGGAAATGAGGAAGCCCGATGGTAGGGGGAATCCTAATGAGCCCATCGAAAGCTGGCTTTGTACCCAACAGACAGGGTGGCTGAAGATTGTATGAAAATATTGGAAATCAATGGCTTCTATGGAATTTCATTAAGAAGCAGTATCCACAATTGATAGAGCCTCATAATTTGATGGATTGTGCTGAGAAAATGATTAGCCAGCTAGAAAGAGTCATAGAATATACACTCTGGGACGTCAGGAATGTTGAAGTGGGGTAATTTGTACAAAATAAAAAATATTGATTTTACTTATGTGCGAAATTTTGAAATGGAGGTGGTTGTCTCAGGAGCCTCTGGCTGACGTAATCTCTTGGTTTTTGTAGCCGTCCCCGGGGACGGGGCCGACGATGGGGACAGCGGGAGCGAGGGCAGAAGCGGAGGCGAGGAGACAAACGTGTGCGAGAAGTGCTGTGCGGAGTTCTTCAAGTGGACGGACTTCCTGGAGCACAAGAAGACCTGCACTAAAAACCCGCTGGTGCTGATTGTGAATGAAGATGAGCCGGCACTGCCGTCCGAGGAGTTTCCAGAACCTTCCCCAGCAAGCTCTCCCAGTGACCCGACGGAGAGCGAGGCTGCCGAGGAGCCGGCCCCCGCAGAGAACGGCGAGGGCGGTGAGGTGAGGGCCCCCGAGAAGGAGGAGGAGCCCATGGAAGCCGAGCCGGCTGGAGACAAAAGCTTCCAGAGCCCGGGCCCCTCACACCCAGGGAAGCCGCCTCTACCTCAGATCCCCGAACCAGCTCCTGTGGCCGCATACAGCATGCCAAACACCAACGTGACCTTGGAGACCCTCCTGAGCACCAAGGTGGCCGTGGCGCAGTTCTCCCAGAACGCGAGGGCTGCAGGCAGCATGGGATCCAGCAGCGGGGTGACGGCGGTGGCCATCCCCATGATCCTGGAGCAGCTGATGGCCCTGCAGCAGCAACAGATTCACCAGCTGCAGCTCATCGAGCAGATCCGCAGCCAGGTGGCCATGATGAACCGCCAGCCCCTGCGGCCGCCACTGAACCCCGGGGCAGCCACAGCGGCTCAGAGCGCCCCGGTGCCGGCCTCCAGCCAGCTCCAGGGGCTGGCCACCCATTCGGCTCTGCAGCTCTCTGCCGGGGCCCCCCCTGTGCCCGTGGCTCCTGGCCCCACTGCCCAACCGGCTGCCTACGAAGGCCCCCAGCACCTGTCCCAGCCGGCCTCCGGGGCAAGCACCCCACACGTCCCCAGCGGGGGCCCTTCCGACACCGCCGAGGCTAGCGGGCCGGCGTCCTCCAGCGCGGCCCCGGCCTCCACCGCCCCGGCCTTGGCGGCCGGCACCTCCAGCAGCAACTCACAGCCGCAGAACGCCTCCACGCCCCCCGCCCTGGGGCCAGGGCCCCTCCTCAGCTCAGCCCCCAGCCTGCCAAACCCACTTCTACCTCAGACCTCCGCCAGCAGCGTCATCTTCCCCAACCCGCTGGTCAGCATTGCGGCCACCGCCAACGCGCTGGACCCCCTGTCCGCCCTCATGAAGCACCGCAAGGGCAAGCCCCCGAACGTGTCGGTGTTCGAGCCCAAGGCCAGCACCGAGGACCCGTTCTTCAAGCACAAGTGCCGATTCTGTGCCAAGGTGTTCGGAAGCGATAGCGCCCTGCAGATCCACCTGCGCTCCCACACCGGCGAGAGGCCCTTCAAGTGCAACGTCTGCGGGAACCGCTTCTCCACCAAGGGCAATCTGAAGGTCCACTTTCAGAGGCACAAGGAGAAGTACCCCCACATCCAGATGAACCCCTACCCCGTCCCGGAGTACCTGGACAACGTGCCCACCTGCTCCGGCATCCCCTATGGGATGTCGCTGCCTCCAGAAAAGCCCGTGACCACCTGGCTGGACAGCAAGCCCGTGTTGCCCACGGTGCCCACGTCGGCTGGGCTGCAGCTCCCGCCCACCATCCCCGGGGTCAGCAGCTACGCAGACTCCCCCAGCCTCACCCCTGCAAGCCGCTCCCCGCAGCGGCCCTCCCCCGCATCTAGCGAATGCACCTCTCTGTCCCCTGGCGTCAACAGCTCTGAGTCGGGCCTCCCAGGGACTGCCGAGTCCCCACAGCCAGCGCTCAGCGGGTCTTCTCTGACCAAAACCGAGCCCGTGAGCCTGCCTTGCCCGAACACCAGGGCAGGGGAGGTCCCCAGCGGCGGGCAGGTCTCCACCACGTCCGCATCCGCGGCCCTGACGGACAACAGCATCTCCACAGGCCTGTGCAGCCCGGTCCTTCCCGCCGGCTCCGACCAGTTCAAGGCCAAGTTTCCCTTCGGGGGGCTGCTCGACTCCATGCAAACATCAGAGACGTCCAAGCTGCAGCAGCTGGTGGAGAACATCGACAAGAAGATGACGGACCCCAACCAGTGCGTCATCTGCCACCGCGTGCTGAGCTGCCAGAGCGCCCTGAAGATGCACTACCGGACGCACACGGGGGAGAGGCCGTTCAAGTGCAAGATCTGCGGGCGCGCCTTCACCACCAAAGGCAACCTGAAGACGCACTTCGGGGTGCACCGGGCCAAGCCGCCCCTGCGGGTGCAGCACTCGTGCCCCATCTGCCAGAAGAAGTTCACCAACGCCGTGGTGCTGCAGCAGCATATCCGCATGCACATGGGGGGCCAGATCCCCAACACGCCGCTGCCCGACGGCTTCCCGGACGCCATGGACGCCGAGCTCCCCTACGGCGAGAAGGCGGCGGAGGCCCTCAGCGGCCACGACGACGACGCGGACGAGAACTCCATGGAGGACGACGCCGAGCTGCGGGAGCCCGCGGGCGACGCGCCCAGGCCGCTCCTGTGCTACGCGGGGTCCTGCCCGCCCTCGCCGCCCTCTGTCATCTCCAGCATCGCCGCCCTGGAGAACCAGATGAAGATGATGGACTCGGTCATGAGCTGCCCGCAGCTGACCGCCTTGAAGGCCATGGAGAACGGGTCCGGGGAGAGCGACCACCTGAGCAACGACTCCTCGTCGGCCGTGGGCGACCTGGAGAGCCGGAGCGCGGGCAGCCCGGCCCTGTCGGAGTCCTCGTCCTCCATGCACGCCCTGTCGCCCATGAACAGCAACAGCGAGAGCTTGCACTCCAAGTCCCCGGGCCTCAGCAACCAGGAGGAGCCGCAGGAAGCGCCTCTAAAGACCGAAAGGCCGGACAGCCCTGCCCCCGGCCCCGAAAACGGAGGCGCGCTGGACCTCACGGCGGCCCCGCCCGGCCGGCCGGCCATCAAGGAGGAGGCCCCCTTTAGCCTGCTGTTCCTGAGCAGAGAACGGGGTAAGTGTCCGGGCACTGTGTGTCGTGTCTGTGGCAAGCCTTTTGCTTGCAGGAGCGCGCTGGAGATCCACCACCGCAGTCACACTAAGGAGCGCCCGTTTCTCTGTGCGCTCTGCGGGCGCGGGTGCTCCACTGTGGGTAATTTAAAACAGCACTTACTGACGCACACGTTGAGCGAGCCGCCTTCTCAGTTCTGTGACCCCGACTTTGCCCTAGGTCCCGGCCAAACCACTCCTAGCCTGGTTGCCGGCTCCGCGCCCGCCATGATCAAAATGGAAGTGAACGGGCACAGCAAGGCCATCCCGCTGGGCGAGGGCCCGCCGCTGCCGGCCGCCGTGCAGGTGCCCCCGGGGCCTCCGGCGGTGATGAGCCCCGGCCTCGCGCCCATGCTGGCCCCCCCGCCACGCCGGACACCCAAGCAGCACAACTGTCAGTCGTGCGGGAAGACCTTCTCCTCGGCCAGCGCCCTGCAGATCCACGAGCGCACGCACACGGGAGAGAAGCCCTTCGGCTGCACCATCTGCGGGAGGGCCTTCACCACCAAGGGCAACCTCAAGGTAAGGCGCGCGGGGCGCTGGGCTGAGCCCCAGGGGGTCGGCCCCGCCCCCGTACGCGCTGCGGGCAGGGCGCCTGCGGGGAGCCCGGGAGCCGTGCGCGAGCCCGTGTCGCGCGTGCGTGCTGTGCGTCGGGCGTGCGCACGTGCTACGAAGGAGCAGGTGCCGAGCGCCGTAGGGACGGCTTGCCCGCCCGCGCAGGCCGGGCTTCCCCTCGGGGCTCGCGCCGCCAGTTGCGGGCTGACCAACCCCGCAGGCTCTGCTCCTGGGCGCTCAGCCGCGGGGCCTGGCGCCGTCTTGAATCGGGCGGAACCAGGACAACAGGATAAGCTGGGCTTTTAAACACTCGCTCAAGATAAATATAATGCGCATCCTGGGCACAGGCCAGAACTCGGTTCTGCCTTCGTCCACCTGGCTGCCGACAGGGGCCGGCCGGCGTTTGGGGAGAAGCTTCCCAGCGTGAGGGCCAGTGTAGGGTTCCTGTTTAAGATTACAACCACACTGTCCATTCTCCCTGGAAGGTGGCGTGTGGACAAGATGCTAAATGAGCACTCTTAGCTAAACATGCCCCGTTCTGTCCACCTCACGTGTCTGTCCGGGCCGCGGTGCACTTTTCAGAGACGGTGAACAGCTCGAAACCTGTGGCCGCTCCTTCCTGGTAGGACAGGAGCCGCCGGAAGTCTCTGCTGGCCACACGGGCCCCAGGTGCTTCTTCGGCGTCAGGGGGAAAGTGACTGTGGGGCCCAGGGAAGCTGGGAGTTCAAGTACACGGCCCTCCAGGGGGGCAGGGCAGAGGCAGGAGGGGCAAAAGGCTCTGTGCCCTCCGAGCTCTGCAACCTCGCGGGTGGCCTGTGGACTGTCCACCGTATGGGGGAACCTTACTGTGTCAAGCTCATCCAGTGAAAGAAACATGCATGAAGACAGTGACTGGTTTTGCTTTTTGTAGAAAGAGAAATATTGCATATTTAAATATAAGGTGCTCAGAAAAGCTCGCCCAACAATGTTTTGTTGTCCCTAACTGATGCTCGGAGCGGGAAACAGAAACCGATTCCGAAACCACTGTGCTGGGTTTCTGGACAACACGTGGGCCGCGCGGAGACAGACGCGCACCGCTCTCCGGTGCTGGGCTTGCTCACCTGTGCCTTGTCTCTCCGTGTCTCCCACGCAGGTGCACATGGGCACGCACATGTGGAATAACGCCCCCGCGAGGCGCGGCCGCCGCCTGTCGGTGGAAAACCCCATGGCTCTGCTGGGTGGTGATGCCCTGAAGTTCTCCGAAATGTTTCAGAAGGATCTGGCAGCGCGAGCAATGAACGTTGACCCAAGTTTTTGGAACCAGTATGCTGCAGCTATCACAAACGGTCTGGCCATGAAGAACAATGAGATCTCTGTCATCCAGAATGGCGGCCTCCCCCAGCTCCCAGTAAGTCTCGGTGGAAGCGCCATCCCCCCCTTGGGTTCTCTGACCGCCGGGATGGACAAGGCGCGCACCGGCGGTAGTCCACCCGTGGTGGGTTTGGACAAAGCAAACTCGGAATCGGGAGCCAGCCGTCCATTCACGAGGTTTATTGAGGATAACAAGGAGATTGGTATTAACTAGCTGTGCTCGGGCTCCGCCCATCTGCTCTGTCCCGAGCTCGCACCGTCAAGTGCGACCATCAGGCTGGGAGGCCCTGCGCCCCAGTTCCCCTTAGGATGTTACCCGTAGCGGAAAACACGCTCACTGTGTGGCTGCTGGAAGGTTGTCTCGGACGCACTGCATGGTACTCTTTCCACGGTGAGCTTGACTGTTCTTGGGGACTCTGTGACCTTTTAAATAAATTTAAGTCAAAAAGAGAAGTCCTTGTAAAACCGCCTTGGGAATGGAAAGGGCTCAAACCACATCCACTTCGTTCCTCCCAAAACCTAATAACCCCCGTGAGGGAGAGAGGGGTCCCCTGCGTGTCCCAGCAACACTCACTCGAAGGTTTTGTTCAAATTAGTTAGAAACTTGAACTCTGTTTTTAGACTTTTGAGGATGTGGTCCGGTACTGCCAGCGCTGTCTTCTGGCAGTACCTTCGTCTGTAGTATTTATAATGTTAAGATGATGCGGGTAACAGATAATACAGCCCCAACTTTAAAGGAAGCTTTTGTACTGCAGAATACATCTGGCTATGTGATTTTTTTTTTTTTAAAGCAGAGTTTGTTTTACTATAAATAAGTGAGTTATTTCAATGCAGGCAAGTTGTGAAGTCCCACTGGGAAAGACCGCATGCTTTCGTGTGCAAGTTCCTGTCAGTGACAAGCCTTTTTTTGTTGTTGTTTCTTTTTTTTTTTTTTTTTTAATTTAAATGTTTGTAGCTGCTATGTGGACAATTGTTCCCTAGTGTGGTCTGTAGCCCAGTGATTGGGAACAAGTTACAGACGGGCATCACCGTAAATTATTCACAACATTATAAGCAGTTGTGAGGAAATAGTTCACGTTATCAGAGTTGTACAATAAAAAGGTAATGTTTGTATAATGTGGTTGCGAACTCTTAATTTATACTATTGCACTTTTAGTATTTTGTATTAGGGAGGTTTGTCTATAATTTGAAAACTTAAAAAGATGTAAAGTATTTTATAAATAGTACTTTGGTTGAAGGAAAATGAAGAAAAAAACTGTCACAGTTTCTTGTTTTGTCTTAAGGTGGAACACTATGAGAAATCTATGCCACTTAAACAGAAAAGCCACCAAGACTTGTCTGTTCCTCAGTAAACTAGGGCCTGCCATTTCTTAAGTTAAAATGATTTATTTAACTTTTCTACAAAGCCCATTTAAAACCCTGACCACCCCTAACACGACTCTGATGAATTAATCCTAGGACTGTGGCACCGCGTGGAGCTAGCGGGCTCAGGGAATGTTGTGAGGGTCTGGTGCTCCCGCAGCCTCCCGTCCTCTCACACCCAGACAGGATTCTGACTGCCTCCGAGCACCGCTTCTCATGTACAGTAAACTGGACGGGAAGATCGATGTCTGGCAGTAGAATCAGTCACCACTGGGACATTTTCTGATTTATTTATTATCTTCTCAGATGAAAACAAAGCACAACGTCGTCCGATCGCTCAAAATACAGTCTGAAGCTGCTGACTTTGTTTAAACGGCTTGGCGTAAGGAAGGGGACCGCTGGCGGGCGCGGGGCCGGGGCCGGGGTCGGGGCCTGCACGGGCGGTGTTGTGCTACCTCATTTTGTGCGCTGCGAGTGTGCTGGAGTCTGGGACGGCGCGCCTCCACCCACGGCGCCGGCCCCGAGACGCCCCGGAGCAGGAACCGGACAGCGGTGTCTTCTCAGCTAAAACAGGAACACAGGACAATCCTTCCCACGCGACCACAGCCACGTTCACCGTGCCATGTCGTCGTGTCCTGAAGATGCCTCACTCCCCCGGCGTAGCGGTCTCCTCCTGTCCGAACCCAGCACTGACCCCTTCAGCACTACTGCGTCCGCGGTGGAATGATTTCATTATTTATGTGTCCTTTATGGTGTGATTTTTTTTTTTTTTTTGGTTAGGATTTGGTACCATGTAGTGTTCTCTCTTATCCCAGAAGGATGTGTATATAACTTAAAAAAGAAATGTAAAGTGTTGTAAATAAGATGGCTCGTGAAGGGATGGCGAGGCGCGCCCCCTTCTGTATTCAGGACCAGGCCGTCCCTCTCTGCGTGGTCAAGAGAGAGACTATTTTTCTACTGCAGCACCATGTAGGGCTGGGGCCCCCGGAGCCAGCCGGTGTTCTTACCGAGATCCAATATTTTTTATGATAAATCTTGTGGCTCGACACATCTACTGATTGAAATGGATGTCTTAGACTAGGTTACTATTTTTGTCATATGGAAATGAATAAAATGCAGGATGTAATATGACTTCTGAATTGCGTTCCTTGATTATTCGAATGGAAACCGTGGAATTTGAGGTTCTGGTCGCTGATGGTGGATGTCATATCCATGGTGTTTCTCCGAGGAAAGTCAACGAGGGTTGACAGCTTAGATTTAAGCAATATCTACGTGTATCTTGATTGGTCTTGAAATTTTTATTTTTCACTTTTTTTTAAAATAAAAATGCAACCTCCTAACGGTGGATTTTTTTTTTTTTTTTTTTACATCTGTGATGGACGAAGATGTAGTAGAAATTACCTCCTCGTTAGAGACTGCCAGCCGTGTCCCAAAATGACCACACTCTGAATTGCCTTCCCATCGTCAACGTTAAGTGAAAGTATTGGCTCTTGGGATCACTTGAGAAATAAATCGCTGTGGTCAAGGCCCGTTCCAGGTGGGGCGTGGGAGGGGAGGGGCTGCCCGCACCTGCTGTCCCCTTGCTCCAGATGGAGGATGTCTTTACTGAAAAGAGGCTTTACATCACCAGTAACACTTGATAGGACTTAAAATTTTAAAAAATGTAATAGCGCCTGGATTTCAGCATATCCAACCCATTTCCTTTTCCAATCACCCCAGGCCCCTAGAAGCCGCAGTGATTTTTGCCTGGGAAGTGTCGGGGGAACTACCCGTCCGGGCCAGCCTTCCAGCCCAGATCCCAACCTTAGGGGCCAACCCATGTTGGTTTCAGTGCTAGGATGGAAATTAGCAAACAAGAGCGGACTCAGTAAGACCGTAAATTCAATCTGTTTTTTAAAATGGTAAGGAAGTAAAGGCTCTTGCCGTTTGAAATAATATAAATTAAAACGCAGGAAACATGGGACCTACTTATTTCAAAAAGATTTCCAGGGTAAAAATCCAGGGCTGTTGCAGCTTAACAAGCCGGGGTATTTACTTCTTCCTGACGTCAACTCTAGTGGGCTCAGACCATGCATCCAAGAATCATAAATGCCAACAATCCCTAAAAATTATTTATTTAAATATATTTCTATTCTAAGTTCATTACAGGAACCACTAACATTTAAAACTAATTAAAAAGTACTGCTGAAGGGCTAAAAAGCAATTGTTTTTAAACTCGGCACTGTTTAATTTTGTCTGCGTGGAAGCGTGAAGGCAGCGGGTCCCCCTGCTTGCCGCTGCCCGCCCGGCCTGAGCCTCCCACAGCAGCGGCCAGCCTCAGGGGCGGGTCTCTATCGGCAGGTGGCGCGTGCGTTTCCAGCCCAGCCGCTCCACGGGGCTGTATTTTTTGTGTCTAACACCACGGAAGCCCAGACCCCTCGCTTCTCTCCCCCCCACCCCGGGCATGCTTGCGGCAGAGTGACAAAGTCACCTGCGTGGAACCCCGTGTCCAGCAGGCCAGCCCACCTGGGGGCCTCGGGGTTCCGTCTGTCGTGTTAAAATCCTGGGCTCGTTGGCTGATGACTGGTGCTGAGGAAGGAGCAGGCAGGCACTTGTGTGTCTTTTGAGAGGTCTTCTGACCCAGCGCCTCGGGGAGAAACAGGCCATGACGCGTTTCTACGGGCGGGTCTATAGGCTGACTTTTCAGCTCTGTTAAATTCCATCTCCAGAATATTCTATACAAAAACGAGGGGAAAAATTATATCCCCATTTTCTTTTCCGTGCAGCGGGGAAATCCTGGTGTTAACTTGGGCATCCTTCATGGAGGGAGGACTTTCAAGTGCAGCCACCAGAGGTGGCTTCCTGGCTCTGCCCACACTTCTGTTCCACGGGAACAGGCTTGGGGTGTCAGTGCCCTGCGCCATCGGGGCCAGCGGGCTCCGTGGGGCACAGCGAAGGGCGCCCGGTGCACCGGGCTGGGCCGGCCCCACTCTGCTCCGTTACCTACTACAACAGTAGAAGCTGGGGGCATTAAAACCCTTTCCATTCCTAAAATCCAGGGTGGTTTTTCTTTTTTTGTTTTTTTGGTTTTTTTTGAAAGAACTACCACTAATGTATACCTTCCTTTTTCCTCCCAGAATTCACTAGACAAATTGACAGTATTTATATAGAGAGAATACCTAAGAATAGAAATATGAAAATTCTATTACAAATGACTTTGCTAAAGAAAATCTGTGGAATCATTTCTGGACCATGAAAAAATGTGTTGGTATCTCTGATTATTTTAAATCATTGAATTTATTGAAGCTTTTTAAAATTCAACTATATTTAAGGTAAAATAAAGAAAGCTCTGTGAACCTTATGCTTACTGCATTTTCTATCGGAAAAGAGTCTTTTCCAAATGCTATGCTTTCTGTCGCGTGTAGGGCACCCTGAGACACACATACAGGTCCTTGCCAAGACGATAGACATACACACGCGTATCCATATTGGGAAGAGTATGCCATTTAAAGCAATGGTTATTTCTTACTGTTCTATTCAGTAAGATATTAAAGAACATAAACTATTAATGTGGGTTTTCCTGCCCTAATTTATTACTATGTCTGCCTTTTTTGGTCTGACTTTGGAAGTGTGACAGATTGGACTGAATTCAGTGTTTCCCCGAGCACTTGAATAACCTGGGGGAGATAACGAGGACGGCGGTGAGGCAGGGCCCGTCCGCAAGCCTGCATGGCTGTCCTCAGCCAGGTCTCCTCGCGTCCCTGAGAGGAAACCAGTGGCTCCGGAGCCCTGCCCTGAAGAGAGGAGCCGGCCTCCCGCGTCCGTGTGAGTCACTCCCCGTGCATGATTCAAGTGTACAAATAAATGTCTGATCGCAGCAATTCCAAATGTGATTATTTGAGAACATGGGGATTTTTGAAACCCTTGAACGCCTTCTAAGTTGGTATGATACACATATATATACATATTAAATTATAGAATGACCTATAAATGACCTATAAAGTGGAGTTTGTAGAATGAAGTCGGATTCCTGTCCCTCAGTGGCCATCCTGGTGCTCTAGGTGCTTTGTGTCCTTTCTAGCTTAACTTAAAGGACACCTGAATTTTAATAACTTTACAATAATGAACATAATATCTAAGACAGAAGTCTTATATTTCTTTTATTAACTAGCATTTTTTAAATTATATGCAGAATATATAATCCTATTTGCTGTATGAAGGACAATTTAAAAACAGCTCTTGTTCTGACCTAGAATTACCCGGAAGAAATCCGTCACGCCCTCCCACGAACACCACCTCTGACAAGAGCCAGCAGGTTTAGAAACAGTATTTTCCACACTTCAGATGGCAAGAGTCGTAGGGATACATAAGGGGAAAGTGTGTAGAAACCTTCCCACACATTTAAATACTTTAAAGATAATTAGGTTTTGAATTTTAAGTCTGCTTTCCTTCACCAGTAAGCCCGGAGCCGCTGTGCTTTTCCGCAGGGAGTCCTCTGGTGACAGCGTGCGCGAACACTGAGCAGCCCCAGCATTTCCTTGCTCGTCCCTCTCAGGCTTTTCCTCTCTAATTCAGTGTTTTGTGATTTTTAGTGCCGTACGTGGTGCTTCCATCAAGGGCGCAGGCAGCAGGGTGAGCTCCACCCCGAAGGCCCCTCGGGTCCAGGGCCACGGAGAAGAGAGTGTTTCTTCTTTGGGGCTTTAAACGATTTCACTGACCAATCCGAAGAAGCAGGCCTTGTGAAGGCACTCTCTTAAGGGGATTATTCACTTATTTGGCATCAATCTGTAGACACACGCTGAAAATAAGTCGAACCAGCCTATGATCTCACCTGAGAAACAGCCACATCTTTATTTGCTGCTTATTGAGGAGAGAGCACCAACCAGTGGGAGAACCCGACCTGGAAACCACCAGCCTTGAGAGTAAGAGCAGTTGCAACTTAAACCAGAAAAAACTGCCCACCTCTCAGAGTCCTATTTCCTGCATTAACCTCATAGATCTTCAATTAGGAGCTACAGGCAATTTGGGAAAATGAACTTTATCCATGAATATTTGTAAATGATTCGTTTTTCCTCAGGAAAACACCAGGCATATTCTTTGTCATCTCAGTACCTCTTATAGGACTTGAAAAAGTGGGGCACATTGTTGAAGTTAGTGGCTCCAGCAAATCCTCCATCCCCAATCGGGTCTTGCCTATTGAAAGACCCTCTAGATTTACGCTCGTTCGCATTGCCCTCTCATCCCAAACGTGTCTCCTAGGATGGTGATTCTGTGTCTTCCACCTATATCCAGGCCTTGATCCTGGCACTTTGTCAGCTGGTTTGCCAAGGAGTGCCGAGGAGAGCAGGTTTGAAGCCACACTCGTGATCTGGTTCTTTGGAAGGGTGGTCCCTCAGGCTAAGCTCTGTGCCCCGAGGTCTTTTTCTCCCGGGGTCCTGAATTAGATACTCAGTTTTAGAAACACAGACTCGGGGGTCCTCCAGGAAATGGAAATCATGGCTGGTCTTGGTATTTAACTGAAGACAAATTCAGGGTTTTCTCACAAGCCCTGAAAAGGGAAACTCAGATGAATTAGCATCTTCACAGCCTCCCTTGGCGGCCGGTTTCCGTTTGACTCAAAGTTTCCTCAGAGGTGTTCAGGCTGACGGGCAGAAGCTAATGCGAGAGTGCGCGTGATGCCTTACCTAGGTAGGCCTCGGCGACCCCGCTGGTAAACACACCTGTGCTCCTGGGAGGGGAGGGGACAGAAAGGACCGTCTGTGGCAGGGCCCCCCCCCACCCCTTGCTCCAGCACTGAAGGATGGCTGGGTCAGCGCGTTCTGCCCGTCCTCGCTGGATTGGCTTTGGGAGCACTGAGAGAGTAATTGTAGGTTATGGAAAAGTTATGAGTGCATTAAAAGAGTATTTGTAATCACAGAAAGAAGATGTCACCATACCCCAAATCTACGACCTACAGAGAGAACATCAGTACAGCATCTTGCAGGAAAATGGCACTGCCTGGCTCTGGATAAAGCTCACTTTAACAAATATTCTTAAACCCCAATCTGTATCTTTCTTGCAGTCTGTGATAAGAATTTAAATTGTTTTGATCTTTACTTTAATATGTCGTAGAAACATCTACTTTGTTGATAAGCTGTGTGTGTCTGAGAGAGTAACTCCTCAAAGTAAGAACTTTCTAAGGAGGTGCAATTAATTCAGCTCAGTGAATATTTGTTTGTCCAGAATAACTAGGAAAGCTTTTTGAGCAGAAAATAATTCTGAGCTTAATTATTTTATTAATGCATACTCCCTGAGGTAAGGAAATGCTAGTTTTTCTAAACTTCGTAGGCACAGATAAGACAGTTGGCATATGTTTGCAAGGCTAGCTTGATTGTTAGATGAGAAAATATTCAATATTTCACATGCATTTAAAAATTGCATATTCAATTGCAATCATTTGTGTTCTCTCTACTTTTGTAATTAAAGAGATTGGAGCTTTGCCTTTGATGTATTGGAATTCCATTAGCAGAACTGCTAATGGTTTAGAGGTAATTCTGGAATGTTTCACTCACTACTGTGAGTCTAGCCAGTCGTCGTGCGTCTCAGGATGAGGAACAACTGCACAAACATGTGGGAGCCGTCCATTTCCCCGGGGACGGGCCTTCCCCGTGGGCTCAGCTGCTGACGGCTAACTTCCCTTCCCGGCACCTCCTGTAACCTTGGATACTTAAGCTAGAGTTAGTTTCCTTTAGAAATGTGAAAACAATCTTAAAACATTCCCATCTTTCCTAACATAAAAAAATGCTTTCCGAAGTTAAAAATAAAATGTATAAAACAAGTTCCCCAGCGTTTGAGTGCCCAGAGCTACGGGTGAGGAATGCAGGTGTGTCACCCCCCCGTCCCCCGCGGCTTCGGTGGCGACTTCATGCCTGGCTCCCCGGCACCTCCGCCCGGCTGGCTGCAGAGGCAGGGCTGTGACTCTGTACCACAGGGCAGATGCGGGTGGCTTCTAAACTGTCTCTTCTCCGGTAATTGCCCACCAAACCCATTGGCGTTGTTTCTTTAAAACGGCCTATGTTTGCACGTGTGGACGGGGCTGTGCCGCCTGGAGCTGGGAGAGCTGAGGGCAGCCCTGCGCATCCCCAGGGCCAGGTTCCAGGCTGCAAGGCCAGAGAGACTGGAAGTGAGACCACTCGTGTGGGCATTTGGGGTGCTTGCCAACCCCAACCTGGGCAGCCCTGGCGGGAGCACCAAAGGACACAGGGGTCGTGCGGAAGGCGGCTCTGAGCACACAGGACAACTCAGCCCGTCCGCTGTCTAGAGGTTCGCTGGGCCCAGACCATCTTGCCTGCACCCACGGACGGTCACCCCAGCAGGTGGAGGGCGCATCCAGCCTTCCCAGGAGCGGCCAAATGGTGCCACGCAGGTGGACACAAAGACAGCTGACCTGTTCCCACAGGCCCATCTGACCTTCATGTAGCCCCAGAGGTGTGGTCTGTCTGAGGCTGGGGCTGCCAGAAGGGTCCGGGACGGAGGCCCTGCCTCAAGCTGGCACATGGACTCATATCCCAAGGGCAGTTCACTGTCTCCCGGCCAGAGGGCAGATCGTGAGGGGCACTGGCTGGCTGAGGTGTTCTGGGGTGTCTCAGGGCGTCTGAGGGCCAGACTGTCCCCATGGTCCTTCTCTGTGAGCTTGGCGGGAGACGGTGTGTTTCCTGTGCCTCAGCCCATGGTCGCCGTCTGCTCTGCCCACCACGTCCACAGGCCCTGGGCGGCCTGGATGCTGTTTTAGGAGGTGAGAATCAACACTGCTTTCTCCCACACGTTGCCCAGTTATGTCACATGTTTATTTTAAATGCACTGCTTGTAGGTTCCTGCTCCGAGTTCTGAGATCAGCCGCGCCATCAGCCGTGTGACTGAAATCAGCCTTGTTATTCAGACAGGTTGCACTGTCTGAGCACTTGCATTTTTCCAAGGTGCTGAAAACCTATAACAGGACATTTGAATATGGAGTGTCCACTCACTGAAGGGCCAGACTAGTTAGCTCTGGTCACTGATCAGAATAACCTAAAACTTAAGGGCAAGTTATAGTACACGGCCCCATAGTGTAGAGAAAGGGGTTCAAACAACAAAGGTCTGTACCAGGGACTTTTAAGGATGATCAGTGTGAGCAAAAACATTTGTTCAATCCTTCTTTAACATTCCTGACTTAATTGATTAGATGATTGATGGATGGATAGAAAGATGGATAGATGATGGGTGGTAGGTGATAAATGATGGTTGATGGATGGATGGATGATGGATGAATGATAGATGATAGATAGATAGATAGATAGATAGATAGATAGATAGATAGAAAAATAGATGATGGATGGGTGATGGAGGATGATGGATGGATGATAGATGGGGTTGGTGGATGGATGGATGATAGATGGGGATGAGGGATGGATGGATGGATGGATGGATGGATGGATGGATGGATGGATGGATGATAGATGGTTCCTGTACTCTTGGAAAGAGTAGAAATTTCACTGATATCCAATACCTGCCCTCAGGCAACCTCGCTTAGCTAGGAGACATCCCTGTGCTAAGACCACACGAGGCTCGGTGTTACTTCACCCTCTACAATGCACACCTCCCTCCCCCTTCCTAGTGGGTCTTTTGTTGAGCTTATTGGTGGTTCTGCAACTGTGTGCATCAGAATCACCTGGGGCTGCTTAAACCACAGATTCCCAGGCCCACCCCAGAGGCTTGGGGTAGGGTTTGAGGTTCTGGGTTCCGGGGTGATTTGTGTACCGCTGATGTTGTGATGAGAGCAGAGTTCTCAGTCCTGGCCACTCGTCAGAGTTCTGCGCAGAAGTTCTTTCATTTCCAAACTCGGCTGGCCTCCCTCCAGACCAGGCAAAGCACAGACTGTGGTGTTCAGCATTCAGAACGCACCCAGGCTTTGCAAAACGGTGACATTCATCCAGACCACCTGGAGGTCTTATTAAACTGCAGATTCTGGATCAACAGCTCTGGGGTGGGGCTTGGGATTCTATATTTCTAATAGAATGCGATGTGGCTGGACTTAGAACAGCACTAAGCACAGAGAGGAAACAGGAAGCTTTGGGTCCTGCACAAGGACAGGATTGAACCTGCACTGCTGTGAACAGGAGACGCCCATCTTCAAAGTGACCCGAGGCCCCGGGTCCTATGCCCTTCTTTTTCCCCAGGCCCTTCTCCTACAGTTAAGTTTGCAGTTGGCTGCAAATGACAGAAACTGCATCTAACAACTTAAAAGAGGTTTACGGGGGCGCCTGGGTGGCTCAGTGGTTAAGCGTCTGCCTTCGGCTCAGGTCAGGATCCCAGGGTCCTGGGATCGAGGCCCACATCGGGCTCCCTGCTCGGCGGGACGCCTGCTTCTCCCTCTCCCACTCCCCCTGCTTGTATTCCCTCTCTCACTGTGTCTCTCTCTGTCAAATAAATAAAAATCTTCAAAAAAATAAAAAAATAAAAGAGGTTTACTTTTCTCGTGTGAAGTCCAGGGTTCGACAGTTGCTGGGCTTGATTCGGTTGCTACCAGTGGTATTAATAGTTGCTTTGTCCTCATGGAGCTCCCTCATGAGCCCAAGGTGGCCACTGCTGTCCCAGGGATTGCATTCATGCTCCACTCAGCTGAAAGAACAGCAGAGGGCATGGGGCCTGAAGTCAACAGCCCATCTCTTCACAAAGTACACCTAGCAGACTTCTGCTTTCATTTCTTGGACTAGCACTGGGTCACATGGCCACCCCTTGCTGGAAGAGGCTAAGAAAACTAGGTGTGTATGAGAGACAGCCAAAACCAGCTGCCCCCAATGGGTTCCCACTGATACCTGCTGGTGGAATCTTCCAGAGGGCCTCCATTCTGCCTGCGGTACACTCTCTGCTACCCATGAGACGGGGATGCCGGGCCATCCCTGTCGAGTACAGGCTTTCAGACCAGAGAGACCTGCGCTCACACTCAACTCTGACTGTGGCCATGACCCATGCTCTCCAGGTCTTAATTTCAGGGTCTGTGCAACAGGGTTAGGGTACCACCTCTGTGCTTCCCCGGGCTAAAGTCCACAGCCCACCCAGCATGGTAACGACTGTTACCAGACAGCTCCCTCTACCAAGAATGCCTCCCCTGGCTCTTCCCAGGGTGGCTCCCTCATGTCCTCAAGACCCATCCCTCCTGCAGAGGGGCCATCGACTATTTATGAGCAGAGCAAGGATGAGGGTTCTGATGGGGCTGCCTTCGGAAAGCACAGGAGGGGAGCCGGGCAGGGGCACTGCACCAGTCCAGGCCCAATGGATGATCTGCTCACTAGCAGCTTCTGCTGTGACCAGCTGAGAGGGAGCACAGCAGGTGTGGGGGACAGTGCCCCAAAGACTCGGGGGTCCACGCATCTAGAAATTGGGGGTGACTCTCAACCTCACAAAAGGGAATGTTGGAGTCCTTCATGAGAGTTAAATTTAATGACGTGGGTACAGAGTCAAGGGGTCCGCCCCTGAGCTCTGACCCAGTGAAAGCAGACAGAAGCAGGCCGCTGGCTAGAGCTGGGACAAAGTCCGTGCAGGGGGCCTCCCTGCCTGTCACCTGGGGGCTCTGCCCCTCGCGGCTTGGCCACCAAGCACGGTAACCACACCTGTGTGCCCTTCCTGTCCCATTGCAGCGGTCACCTGCTGTGGGTCCCTCCCGCTCACACTCCTCCGTGTCCACTGTGTCATTCTAGTGATGCAGCCCGGTGCGGATGGCCAGAGCCGTGCAGAGCTGAGGGGTGTGAAAGGCAGGCCCTGCACGTTTGGTGACGACCCCACGGAGGGCCAGGAATTGCGGGATTAATCTTGTATTCACCAGGGCAGCGCTCCTTAACCCGGGCTCTCACCTTCCTGGGGCACATGGTCCATGTCTAACAAAACGTGCTGATGAACTGAAATTGGTGTTGTATATGCAGAAATATTCTCAGAACTTTAAAGAAGTGTGGGTAAACCAAGAAGAAAGCCAACCTGCCAAAGAACCTGAACATCTTCCACCCCCCTTCTTGTGCTTCAGTCGGGAATGCTGAGCGGTATCCCTGCGGTCACATCGCTGTGTTCAGCTTAATGATATGGGGAACTGCAGATGGAGGTGAGGATAACTTGAAAAGAAAAGGGTATTATTGGTAAATGCGCTGGAAGCCTTGCAAATTTGAGAGGATAAATTGAAATTTTACAGGACTAATGAGTTTTTGAAACCTGTTAGCCAGGCTTGTCAAAACAGTTCTCTCCCTATTTAAGATTTTCTAAATTAGAAACTCAGAAATTTCAGTAGCTGTTTTGGTCATGGAATGAATAAACAGCCAAAGTAGATGGTGTGTTTCCATTCATTAAAGTTACACTGTATCTTGCTTCCATTATAATCATAGTGTATTATTCTTACTGTAATTGATGGTCTGTTCTAGCACTTGCTTTATTGAGCCAAAGTCTAGATACTTTGTAACCATCACTGGACTCAGCTGTCAAAAATAAGTGAATTCTAGGCATTTAATTTTTTTATCTATTGTGGGCTCCTGAAACATTTTCGTATAAGCCTAAAATTAAATGTTGAAGTAATGCAATATTTTTGAAACTGTTCTTGGTTCAAAGAGTTTATAACCCAGTAGTTATTAGAACCTTGAATCTGATCTTGGGTTTAAGTCTTAGGGTCAAATTTGAATGTACATTCATCGTTGAACACTGCTATGAACCCAGAGCCACATTTATATATTTGACTCCAAAAGGCTTGCTTTGAGGGCTGAACCTTTCATACACTTTGAACTGTGCAAGTGGCCTTTATTCTTACTACACTTACCAACAATTCCATCTGATACCACTGTCAGCTGGTTAAATACTATTTGCCTCCGTGTACTTACTTTGTTGCCCTAGGGAATTGTCATCCCCATTCATCAGCTGAGATTGTATTTTACTTTGCATTTTTATACTTCCGTTATGTAACATTATGTAGTTGAATGTGAGGAATATGCTAAATATTCTTAAATATTATTTCCTTCTTAAGCAGATCATGTGGGGCTATTTTGTCTCTTGCCAAAAAAATTATCAGTAGAATATTTTATCCCCACTGCCTAAAAATGTTCTGAAATGTAATACAGATAAATCAAAAACTAAGTTGCTCATCATTTATATTGACAACAATTTAAGAAATAATTACAAATCCTAAATTGTGGTGTTTTATTTGTTGCCCATATCAAAAATTTAACCTAAGTATTTCGTTAACATGTTAGAATTTTTCAGACTTCAGGTTTAATCCATACCACTGTTTCATATTGACCTGAAAGCTAGAATAATTGATTCTGAAGTTTTTGTCCGTCATCTTCAGAATAAGAATTCAGAATTTGTACAGATGTCTCTCCTTTTTAAATGGCTCCGCATGCTCATTCTGTTACTCAGGGTTTCCACCTGAGTGGTAGTTTTCAAAGTGTGAGTCATAACCCATTTGTGGGTCATGAAATCAATTTAGTGGCTCTAAACCAGCATTTTTTCTTTTTTTTTTTTAAGATTTTATTTATTTATTTGACAGAGAGACACAACGAGAGAGGGAACACAAGCAGGGGGAGTGGGAGAGGGAGAATCAGGCTTCCCGCAGAGCAGGGAGCCTGATGTGGGACTTGATCCCAGGACCCTGGGACCATGACCTGAGCCGAAGGCAGACGCTTAACAACTGACCCACCCAGACAACCCTAAACCAGCATTTTTTTCAATGAAGGAAAGTAGAATAGAGAATGTCAGGCTTCAGGCAAGTTGAAACGATGAGTCCCAGTTTGTATCCGCCTGTGCGTAGACAGGACCTCTACATGGAGTGGTCATGGCCAGAACGTTTGACAAACATCATTGTCTGCATAGAGCTTTCCTTTTCTCTCTCACTTGCTTTCTCTTCTTTTGAGTCTTTGGGTTACTTAATAAGGAGTCAAGGCTAAAGCAGAAAATCTGAAGTCTGCCAAGATTCAAATTTGGGCTCCAGCATTTACTAGCTGGCACGCTGATTAAGCTGTGTGCCTCACTTGCCTCCTCTGTAAAATGGGCACCATCCTAGCACCTGCTTCCCAGGCTCATCGGAAGTTACATGAGTTCATTCACATGTAAAGAGTTTGGGCCAATGCTTGGCAGGTAGTCAGTTCTATGGAAGCATTAGCCAGCGCTGTTACCAACTCCTGAGTGCTCATTCACCATGATACATCCCTTGTATTTATTCTTTCAACATTTTATGTTTGGGGTCTGGTTTTTAAATGAAGACATACATTCCTTTATACTAGAATTGTTTATACATTAATTAAAATTTTTGCAGTTCCTGAGATGGAAGCTTTATTAGATATTAAGAAGAGTGATTCCTATTTGAATTTAAATATATTGGAACAAACTTAAGGAAGCTTCAATTATAGGAATCATTCACCAAATGCATGCATTTCTGATGTAATGGTGAAGGATTTTAATAACATTGATTTGTGGTTTTTTTAAGATTTTATTTATTTATTTGACAGAGAGAGACACAGCGAGAGAGGGAACACAAGCAGGGGGAGTGGGAGAGGGAGAAGCAGGCTTTCCGCCGAGCAGGGAGCCCCATGCGGGGCTCGATCCCAGGACCCTGGGATCATGACCTAAGCCAAAGGACGTTTAACAACTAAGCCACCCAGGCGCCCCAATAACATTGGTTTTGGATGATGAATATACATGGGGAAAGAGCATCTGCTACTTGGCAGTGAAATGATGAAATGCAATAATTTTTAAGGTGAGATGCACTTAAGAGTAAACACTAAAATATGTTCCTGGGGTTATTGGAAGATTATTTGTAATTCATATAAGAAATTAAAGAGAGTAGGTCTAACTATACCAAAGAAATGGCAAGATATACTTGTCCAACAAGAGCTAGTGCAAGAGTCAGAAATAGATCAGACTTTGAGAAAGCTAAAATAAAAGAGGATTGTCCTGCAGAAATGTTTAATCTTTAAGTAGATGAAAACCATCAGAAGTATAATGTTGTAGCTCTGGCCTAATCAGATCCTGGGAAGGCCACATTTAATACCAACAGGGAAGCATCCCATTCTAATGAGTGACCATTTGACTTCTGAAATTACATGTAATTCAGTGCAAAAGAATTATAAACAAAACTCAGAAGGAGATATTTCATTGATCAATCACCTTTACACAAGGCATAGCCCCAAATCAAACAATTGTCTGGGCAAATACATACTTCTTGTATTTTTCACAATCTAAGAGAAACAGTAGCTTTTTGTGGATTATGAGAGAAGGTATGTGTTGATGCCCTATACAAGTGGGATTTTCAAACCCCGGCTTGCTTTCCTTTGGTGCAATAAATCTAGCTTTCACCTACACAGAGATCCAGAAGTCTTTTTCCTCAGCAGGATGGGTATAATAGGTTGTTGAGGAAAATATATAATGAGTTTGGTAAACATTAGCATGATTAAAGCAATTGGGCATGTTCTAGATAATAGAAATAACAGCAGAACCAAAACCCTCTTCATAACGGTAAAACTTGTTTTAAACCCTGAAGTAAACTGACAGGGTCCCAGCCGCCCAGCAGAGATGGGTCCTCCTGGACTGTGCCGGGAGGAGCTGTCTAGACAGAAAGGAACGCACACATTCCTACGGTACAAAAAATAGGAATTTTGCCTGGAAACAATGATTCAAAGAGGCACCAGGACAAAGTTTTCCAGACCCTGAATTGTGTCAGAAGGTCTCTCGTGGAACAGGCCACGTGACAGGACTACCAAGGCAGGGGTATTTTGCTCAAAGACCACTTTAGGAACTAGCTGAGTGGGAACTCTGCGAGCCAAGCATGCTGTCAACCCTCCAGTTACTACTTTTCACAGGACTCGGGCCATCACTTCTTCGGTCGTTCAAGACACAGACGGGTATCGTCTGTTCATCGTGAAAACTCTGAGCTGCCTCGGAGCCTGCTTGTGGCACTTTTAACACCAAGGCTGTTCTGAGAAGAACCTTGTTCCAGGCTTCGTCTTAGTACCGAATCGTCCTGACTTACTTGGGTCCGAAGGTGGCCTAGATAATTCTGGATTAGCTATTCTTTTAATTCTAGGGCAACATCAAGAAAATGCTATTTCCTTGGGGCGCCTGGGTAGTGCAGTTGGTTGAGTGACCAACTCTTGCTTTCCACTCAGGTCATGATCTCTGGGTTGTGAGGTCGAGCCCCGCATCGGGCTCTACACTCAATGGGGAGTCTGCTTTTCCCTCTCTCCCACTCACGCGCGCATGCGCTCTCTCGCTCTCTCTGTCCCTCTTGCTCTCAAATAAATAGATAAGATCTTTAAAATAAAAAAAAAAGAAAAAAGAAAATGGTATTTCCCAAAGCAATCCTTGACTAACTTGGAATTGTAATGTTGGCCCAGTTAATTTTGAGTTTGTTTTGGCTGAAAGTTACAATATCCAGGTAAAAGGCCCTCCAGCTTAAATTCTTGCTCCACTTGCTTCCCCCAGATGATTTACTTAGTGTCTGTAAACAGCGTGTCTGTGGAGTAGAAACTGCAGCCCTGAGCAAGGGTGTGGCCTGGGAGCAAATCATCCAGGAAAACACTTGAAGGAAAGACTTAAGCTGGTTTTCTTTGCTGCAGGACTTCTCAGAGCCTTAAATAAGCTAATGATCATCGTGAATCTCAAAGATCAGTGCAGTGTGCATGTTTCCCAGATGTGGACCACAGACCCAAGACGTGAAACCCCGAGCTCCACACTATCACTTTGGCCCCACCAAGGTGCCCCCACCGCGGTTTGCCGACTGCTACGCGCTAGATACTATCCTGTTCTTGCGGGCTCCCTCCTTCTTGTACCACCTGACTGTGCTTCGTCCTCTAGGCCCGTCTCCCCTCATACCGGCTCCTGGGGCTGTTGGAGCAAAGTCCCGGAGTGGGCTGAAAACAACGGGTGCTTACCCTCTCAGAGTCCCAGGAGCCCGGCGCCCCAGTCAGGATGTCGGCGGGGTCCAGCTTCCAGGGCTACCGGCATTCCTTAGCTTGCACGAGTGTCACCCGACCCCTGCCTCTGTCTGCGCGTGATGATCCGCCCCCGTGTCTCCAGATTTCCCTCTTCCTACACATTAGGGTCCAGACTAAGCCACACAACCTCATCGTACCCAACGACACCCGCAGAGACCCTATTCCCCCAAGGCGACGCTCATGGTGGACTGACCAGCACTCCCCATCTCTGTCCCGCTACACAGGTGGGGTCCAGCGAGCAAACGTGCACTTGTTTTAACCACCATGTTTCATCATTGTTTTTAACTGGATTCCTTGTGGAATTTTACCCCAAAGTCCAGATTTCTAGCTTGTATAAAAGGACCATACCTGGAGATACCCGGCCTGCTCGTCTACACGGCACCGTCGTCCGGAGCTGTTGTCCGGGACGAGCAGTTGTCCTGGAGACATCAGAGGACATCAGATTTCCACCCAGCCATTCCCCGCGTGCCCCTGAGGCCACGTGCACGCCATCTGCCATCCTCACGTGGGACTGCTGCTTTCCTTTAACAGTGTTTGCACACCTGGCCCACTCATGTGCCCGCCTGCTCCGTAGCCTTTTGGGTTTGCACCCCTGCCCCAGGCCACGGTGCCAATGTTCTTGGTGTGTCAGTAGTTCGGCTGCTTCACTTCCTCCTTCCTCCTGCACAGGACAGGCAAGCACAATTCCCAAGTTCTGCAGGAAGGCCTGCCACCAAAAGCTGTGAACCTGGGCGGAAGAGTCTGTGAGCTGCCTGGGCCCTGGCAGCGAGGTCTCCTGTTGGAGGCCGCCTGGGAGGGGAGGTCGGTCTCTGTCACTTCCCGTACGCATTGCCCACGTCTCTCCTCGAGCAGCTGAGCTAAAAACAAATGCTCACCTCATGCTTGGTTTTTGTTTGTTTGCTTGTTTGTTTCCCCATGCTTGGTTTCGTGCTTGTTTCCTTTTAGTGCGAAGAGCTGAGCATCATGGTTCTCCTTGACATTAGCGCTTCCCCCGAGCACAGGCTCTGCAAGAAACCAGAGTGAGAGGCAGAGCAGTAAGCAGGCATCCAGCCACTTTGTGCAAACCATGAGGGGCCTGGTCTTCATGACCTGGAAACAGCAGAGGTACCTGCCCTGGTCAGGGGAGCTGCTTTTGGCGCAACCCCAGGCAAAGCTGGGCTGCAGGGAGCTGCCCGGGGAAACGTGCAGGCTCCTCGTGGCCACGCATCACAGCCCCTCCAAGAGGCCACGGACATTCCCCCAGAGTTAAACCTTCGTGTCCCTTTATTTACATTGGTATTCTCTCTAAATCTCTAGACCCACAGCCCATGAGATGCCGACAGGTAGAGGGTGGGAGAGTCCACTCCCCTCTGTGCTTAAATGGCTTTGGAGATGCTCTGTGTCATTGGACCTTTCTGAATCAATTTTCCCATCGGTACGAAGGGCGATAACTGTTATCATGCAGGTTATAAACAATATAGGGGTATTTTGCAAATTAAATACCATTTGTACCCTGGTGGTAGGTACTGTCACCAACTGTGAAGCATCTGAGCATCTACCTACCCCCCAGCTCACAAGCTGCCCAGCACTGGTTCAAGGTGCTACAGGAGAGCCCAGGCACCTGAGTCGAGATGAACGACAGCTTGTTATTTGCCAGAGTCTCAGCATTTTGCCCCAGTTGCCAGAGGGCGACACCAGAACACACAGCTGGTCACAGGAGGGAACCCTGAGTGTAGGGCGCCCGAGCCTTTTATAACAGGCAGGGAAGGGCCCATGCTTCTCCCCAAGGAAGGCACTGTCGCTGCCCCCCAAAGCTGGAAGCCAGCCTGCCACTCCCCATCTTCTCGTGCTGTTCACTGTACAAACATCTTGAAAAGGTGGTTTAGAACAAAGCCCTTGGTGCCTCCCTCACGGGATGGGCAGGAACGTAACGTATCCATTAAGAATTGTCTTCCACCAGAAATTCAACCTGACCCCACAAAAGCCTTCATCTTACAGGAAATGCAACCATTTGGTAAAAATGGGTATTTAAGCAAGCATTTCTTATACTATCAAGTCCTTTTTTTTTTTTAAGATTTTATTTATTTATTTGACAGAGAGACACAGCGAGAGAAGGAACACAAGCAGGGGGAGTGGGAGAGGGAGAAGCAGGCTTCCCACTGAGGAGGGAGCCCGATGCGGGGCTCGATCCCAGGACCCTGGGATCATGACCTGAGCCGAAGGCAGACGCTTAACAACTGAGCCCCCCAAGCGCCCCTACTGTCAAGTCCTTTTTAAATATAGACTCTGACGCTTATTAGGTAGAAAGGCATAGAACCTGGCTCTTACCTAAAAATCGGAATAAATACCCAGACTTAGGACTGCTGTCCCCGACACATAAGTCAGATGTGGTCTTCAGACCCATTTTCCTTCTTAGACGTCCTGTCCTGAAACAGAACAAAGCAAGCAGAACAAAACAGAAACAGGGCACCCACCGCAATACTGGGCTAGACCAGCTAAAATGATGTGATGGTAGCACTGAAGGTCTTTCTCACAACCGTCGTTGCCTACTTCACCTTCTCAGAACGGTGGTGATGGAAGGCTCCTTCCAAACAGATGACTTTTCATGCTGAATCAGTCTGGTTTGTAAGAAAAAGAAATGAAATCCAACAGCTGCATGAAGCAAGGAAGCATTTCCAATAGTGCCACTATTTAGAACATGCTTCTCCCTATTGCTCTCATTCCCATTACTAAGAAAAATTTCTGCCCAAAGAGGTATTGTTTTGTGAGTTACGGTGACTGGATAAATCCTAAGAAAGCAGTTGGCCCTGTCAGTGGCGTCCACAGCAGAGGGCAGGTGCCAATGCCACGGGCCCTCGTGTCCTGCCCGACACCGTCTCCACGCCACCCAGTACCTGCCTCCGCCTCCGTGTGCCTCAGGCCTTCCTGCACCTGTCGTGATTTCTCCTTGTGATCACCCACCCAGCCCAGGGTCTCCACCGTCCCCACCAAGTTAAACAATCGGCTAGTCACCTATCTGTACTGATAAACACAAGGTTCTGTGATGAAACCTGCCTGTTTACACCAAGCTCTGAGTGAGGCTCTGCAAACACCAGCATGCTGCGTGCCCCGGGAACTGCGAGCCGGCCAGGGCTCCCCAGTGTCTCCCAACACGCAGCCTCACCACCGTTCTCCCAAGACCTCAGCACAGAGGTTTGGTGCTCAGAGGCCAGTGTGCGATGGGATTTGAACTCAGGCCCAGAACCCAGGTTTGAATGTTATTCTTTTATCCTACGGGAACAGAGGAGGACTCCCCTTTATAAAGAAACTGACATGGAAGAATTCTCTAAGCCAGCCAAATACAAAGGCTGACCAGGTAGTCCTTTGCTGGGCACTGTCGGGGAACCCGCATGACAAGGAATGAAACACGCTTCTGGGTCCACAAGCTCCCATCCCCGAGGAATGATGAGCTAAGTACAAACAGCGATGTGAATCCTGGCATGTCAGGGATTTGCAGGATCATGGTCTAATCTGACTTTTCTAATCCACATCACTCGATCCTTATTTGAAAAAATAGACATGATCTTAAGCTGCTGGTACTAGGAATCCTAGAATGAAGGAAAAGGCACAACCTGCCTGATAACTCAAAGTAACCTGGGTCCTAGACCAGAAAAAGGACTGTAGAAAAAACTAGGGACCTGATGAAAGTATGGACGTTAAGGTATAACCATGTATCGACATTGTCTCATTAATTGTAACAAACATGCCATTCCAATATAAAATGTTAATAACAGAAACTAGATGTGGGGGTATATGGAGAATGGTCTGAACTCTCTTTGCAATTTTTCTATAAATCTAAAACTGCTCTAAAATAAACCTTTATTTAAACTAATTTTTAAAAATGAACGGAGCCGAGTCTCATCCTCCATCCTGGGTTGTGAGGGAAGCTAGTGGGTGTCTCTCAGAAATACAGAAACGACACGCAGACATAAGCGTGCAGATACATTTTGGGGGTTGCGTGGCCCCAGGTCAGAAGCCCTTTCCCGCATGAACAGAAGCCAGAGGCTCCGGGGGGGCCTCCAGACGCCGGACGGTGACAGCGAGACACAGACAGAGCCAGGAAGTGCCCTGCACCTCTTTTCGGGGCCCTGCTTGGTTTTCCTAGCAGTCTCTGTCACCTGCAGGCGCACGCAGGGTGGATCTCCACGAGCCCCGGGAGCCAGCCGGTTCCACTAGAAACCCATCCAAAGTGGTTCCTCGCGGCCTCTGGGTAACAGCCGTCGGCTGCCTCCACGCCCCCGGGTAGGTAACCTCTACAACTGGTGTTCGGCTAGAGGAGCACCTCCAACCGACTCCCCGCCGGGTGACAAGGGCATTCAAATTCCCAAAACAGTGACCTTTAATCGACCCTCCTGGGAACGTTTCAGAGGATTCTGGTACCGATATGATATGATTGTTTGCCTAATGCATATTATCCCCACCACGACTTTTACTGGTGCTTTAAATACATATTTCTGTCATGAAAGTTTTCTTCTTAGATAAGTGATGCCTGTTTTTAGAAAATATGGTCGTGAAATGTTACTCCACCTTACTTGCACTCTGCAAGCGTGTCTACTAAAGCCACAAATTGCCGTGGCAGCAAACACCCACAATCGTGTGACTGTGTGGGAATATTTGGGGATATCCATATGTGTACATCATGATGTTTTTCATACGCGTATATCTGTAAAAGGAGAAGACAGCGCTTCCCCAAAACACGTAAGCAGAGCGCACCCCAAGGTCGCACATGGTTCCGAACACACGGCACGTGGCGACGCGCAAAGCCGGCCGGCGCTCTGGAGCGCATCTGGGTCTGCAGACAGCGGATCATCTTTCTCCTACAGTCGCGTCCTCGCTCGGAAACCCGATGCAGCGTGGTGGACTGATCCACTGACGGTGGCCATCGGGTGGCACGACATCGGTAGACCAGCAAACACCACAACCTTGTGATATCGAAGTAACACTCAGAGAATCTAGAAAAACCATTTGCGCTGATGTCTCCAAAGATGAATTTTAGGGTACGGTTGTTGAATATGAGCTTGGCTTTCATGTAGAATGGTCTAAATATCATCTAATAGTATACTTACAAGAAACTTGAACAAGCTTAAAATGATAAAAGAGATAAAGGACCATCAACTTAAAAATATTCCCTTTATGACCAAGGACAGAAACAAAGCAAATGTGATGTCGGAAGCACAGATACTGGAATCAAGCTAGGGACGCACAATGAGAACCTCAGTGTGGCTGGTGTCTTGATAGGAAACTTATGTCCAAAAGTTCAGCGATTCTACTAAGTTCTCACTTAACAGCTACTGGGGTTATTGCTACAAATCAAATTGTGCAGCCCAGTTTGGGTACACTCTCAGGAAAGTTCCGCTAAGGATAAACCAGCTGCCCATCTCTCCCTTGGCATATTAGGTTGTTGGTTTCCAGAATTGTGACAATGAAAAATAAAATACTTAAGGCCTCAAGAGCTGCTTTTAATTAAATTGCCAAGTTTCCCATTGGGGGTTATCTACAAATTATGCTGCTTTCTTTTTTATGTGAAATGAGCAATGTTCCATGGGAAATGCCGTGAAATCCAGTCCTCTGTAGGAGCCTGCCTGGAAGGGTGTGGACATAGGGATCACTGTATTTCCTGCTGCTGCGTTTCTGTGCCCACGAGAGCCCCAAGAGGTCACCCAGCAGAAGGGGGGCCTGTTGTCACTGGGGTGACTCGGCTTCGTAGAAGCTGTGACTTTGTTGTCATGGGTCAGAGAGGAAAAACGTGCGGCGCCCTTCCCAGTGCAGATCTACGTCTGTTACTGTCGAGAAACGTGAAGTGTTTTGGAAATCCGAAGTGGTTCTAAAATTTATTTGATGGTGAACCTGACCTGAACTAAAGTGAAGCTACTTATGGGACACTGGTGTGTTTGTGCATGCCTGTGGGTCTTGCACGCTGCACGTGTCCGCACACACAGAGGCGCCTGCTTGTTCGGTGGTTTGTACATGTGCTTCTCCCTCTCCTGCTGTCTCTCTCAAATAACGAAGGGGACAAACAATGTTATGTGGCAAATGCTATGTGGACCAGGCTACTTTTCTAAAATCCGAAAAACCCTGAATTTCAAAGTGGAAGATCTCAATATAGGGAGGGACATTCTGTGTTTGTGGATGCTGTATGAATATCCATGACCAGCATTCTTTATTAAGCATAGCATCCTTCCCTTGCTGCTTGCACAGCTGCTTCGGTCATAAATTGAGCATCCAGATGAAAAAACTTAAACTTGAGCTCTGTGTACCCCATGCCGAACCAAAACCTCAATCCCTGGTGAAATGTAGGCATAAATGAAAGAAGTAAAGTAATAAATCTGCTAGAAAATTCCACAGGTTAAAATACGTTTATGGGCCAAGAGAAGGTTTTTCAAAACTGAACATAAAAATTACTAACTGAAAAGGGGACAAAATGATCAAAATTAAGGACTTCTGTCAATCAAAAGATTAGGAGGCTAAAAAAGGCCAGCACGGGTGAGAGGAGATGTGGAAACAGTGCTAACCGGCTTCCGGGAAGATGAGGTGTCATGTTCTCCCTCCAGAATAACTAGAACACCTGCAAAGCACACCCGAGAAGACCCTGGGGGTGGGAGGAGGCGACCAGCGGGGCAGAGACTTCCCCGGGCCTCCCCAGACTCAGAGCTGAAGAGCTGGCCGCCCAGAGAGTAGAGGGCAGAGACGGAGAAGCCCCCGGAAGAGCTGCTCTCTCCAGCCCAAAGACCAGGAGAGGGGCTGCCCGGCAGGACAGGCAACCTCTGGACAATGACCACCCTCCCCAGTGGTAACATGGACACCCGCCCACCTCGTGTTGGCGGTGACCCCGGGGGGACAGCCGGAGCCCCTACGGCCTGGCGGCAGCAATGACCACCCCCACGCAGCTCCCAAACGAGGCCAGTGCACACCTGGACTTCTCCCCGCCGGGCACAGGTGAGGCGGTGCATCCACCTGGGCGGCTGGTGAACAGCCGGGCAGAGACAGCCAAGCACAAGGTCTGAATAAGGTCCCGATTCTCACAACGCGATGTGAAGCCGTCCAGGCTTCGGTCGAAAACCACTCGTCCTACCAAGAACCAGGAAGGTCTCAAGCTGAATAAACGTCAACTCTGAGATGGCAGAGGTGACAGAAGTCCTGACACGGATGTTAGAGCATCGCGGGAAAAGATGCCGCCACAAGAACTCCAGGCCCACGAAATGTTAAGTGAGAAAACCCGGCAAAGAAGCAGAAGACACGAAGAGCCGAGCAGAAGCTTGAGAATGAAAACATTGCAGCAGGCATGACAGAAAGCACAGTCGGTGGTCTCAGCAGCAGAAGGGGACAGGGCGAGAATCAGGGAGGCGGCAGCTAGAACAAGAGGAGTGGCTCCATCTGAACAGCAGAGAGAAGCGACTAAAGAGATGGAGGCTCGGGGGCCCACGCGGCTCCCCCAGAAGAGCTGAGGCTCCAGGCCGCGAAGTCCCGGAAGGGAGGAGAGACGGCCGGCTGAAGAAAACGCTCCAAGAAATTGTAGCTGAAAACTGTCCAAATTTGGTAAGGTACAAACCTACAAAGCTGAGTGGACGAACCCCAGCAACAAAAACCCAAGTCCACACCAAGACTTGTCATAGACTCGTGAAAATTAAAGACAAAAAGGGGCGCCTGGGTGGCTCAGTCGGTGAAGCGTCTGCCTGTGGCTCAGGTCATGATCCCGGGGTCCTGGGATCGAGCCCCACGTGGGGCTCCCTGCTCCGCGGGGAGCTTGCTTCTCCCTCTGCCCCACCCCACTCCTGCTCTCTCTCTCAAATAACTAAATAAAATCTTTAAAAATAAATAAATAAATGAAATGTTCCCACAATGAAATTTCACTTTAAAAAGATTTCCCTTCCAATTTCCAAAGTACTTCATGTTCATTGTAGAAAATGTGGTAAATACAAATAAATAAAAAAGGGAAAATCACCCAAAGCCCATGACTGGCTTGCTTTGTTTTGTTTTGTTTTTGCTAACGTTTTCACGTACTTCCTTCCTTTCTTTCTTGATGGGTATACACTGCACACGTACAAACCACCACACGAGCGAATCAGGACGGTATCACGCTGGACCCCCGGTTTTGTCTTGCCTTATGACTTGACTTTTGAAAACGTGGGGCTCCTGCCTGTTGTCCCAACACTGTTCATATGGGACCTTCTGTGACACAGGTTTGGGGGAGCGAGATGCTCCCCGAGTTCCTGGGACCACGAGGGAGGTCGTTGGTCCCTAAGGGTTCCATAATGAGGTGGGGACTCGACCACAGAAGTTAAAAATACGAGTGTGGCTCCCACAGGGCTGGCCAACAAATAAGATAAGAGTGTCCTGGTCTGATAGGTGTCTCTGAATATCCTTGTGACGCCTCTACTTTTTGAGGACAAAATGCTGAAGGTGAAAATGTTTAAATTTACACAAGGAAACTGCATTTATGTCCACAGGTGGCTTTTAAAAACCTAAGTATGTCTAATAATAGTTGTTCTGTCCATAGGAGTTTGCGTTCATACTCGAACCTGTGTTGCATTTTAATTCTCTAGGAAATCACTTGAAACAGTGTGGCCTCTTGCAAAAAGCCATGAATCCAGCCTGTGGTTTTATTTTGTTTAATCACCTTTTCACACCATCTTTTCTTTTGGGAAGGAAAGAGCTATCAACATATGATAATCTGTGTATCGCCCTGAAAAATAATTTGGGTGCCAATCGGTATCCCACAATTATCCAGCTTTCGACGGAGAACAGGAGAACAGGTGAACAGGTGAGCACCCTGCCTGAGGCTGACAGGGGTCCGGCTCACCTGGACGGGCGGCTGTGGGCTCCAAGCTCCGTTCTGGTCCCCATGCTTCTGTGTGATGGAGCAGGCATTTATACGTGTCAGTGGACAGAATCAAAGGGTGATCTGAATTTGTTCCAGGCAATTTCTCCTTTTGTTTTTCTTAATTCATGAGTATTAATATTCTTTAATGAGGATTTTTTATTTAGAGGGTTTTTTGTTGTTTTTGGAGGGAGCTCTGCTTCCCTCCTTTCTGGAGTGTCGAGCATTAGCAAACTCAGAGTAACGGAACATATGCAACCAAAGTGTATTACCGACCCTTTATAAAGGGAAGAGGAGGAGAAGGCTCGGTGTGCACTCTACTCGGAGTGGACATTGCTGAGGTCCCAAGGATCTCGTGGAATGTCAGCAGAGGCCAGTGATTATCATGTCGATATGATGCCGTGTCTCCCAGTCTCTGTGTCTTGTAAGACAGAGCTGATGTGCGGCATGGTGCTTGGCCTACAAACATCTGGCCTAGAGAAACAACAGGCGGTGGCCTTGAAGAGGCATCAGTGGTCAGCCTGAGTGGACATGGGGAAGCCGTCGCCTCCGCGTGTTTGCTTTGTGTCCGCACTGGGCTGGATGCTTTGTGTGCATTCTCCCACTTAGTCCTCAAATAAATCCTTCAAGTTGGGACTATTTCCATTCCCATTCTTCGGGTACAGAAACATACTCAGAGTTTAAAACCTGCTCATGATTGTTGGCTGGTAAGTGGGAGACAAGAGATCAAGACCCAGAGGACGTGCTGCGGGGCATTAATCCTGGGACGCTGAGCTATCTTAGCACCTAAATTTAATGACGGCATCACCGTGCCTTAAAATACATCTGAAAATAAATGTGTCACACTCTCTGATGGGTGCTAAGTTTCTACCGTCAAAAATTTGTCCTAAAATTTTCAGTAGGAACAGCTGAGAGTTATTATTTGTTATAACAAATATTTCTTAGGCACTTAGTAGTGTCGCCAGAGAGAACAGGGTGAATGAGACACACGGAACGAGTAAGACAACTGCACAAACAGCAAAATACAAAGCTGACCGCGGTGTGAGAGGTGTCCTGCAGGTGCTGTGGGCGCTCGGGGGTCGGCATCTATCGAGAGGCCGTGTGGGTGGCCGCGGAACACCACAGGCTGGGGCCGGCGGACTCCACGTGTGTGGAGAGCCCACTTCCTTCCTGCACGTCTGTCTTCTTGAGGCATCCTCGCATGACTGACCAGGACAAGGGGCTCTCTGGGGCCTCTTACAAGGGCACTAATCTCACTCATGAGGGTCCTACCCCTATGACCCGATCACCTCCCAAAGGCCCCACCTCCTGACACCTTCACCTTGGGGGAGAAGTTTAAACACGTAAGTCTGGGGGGACACGGCCTTCAGTCCATAGCACAAGATTGTCATGAAGGTGATGGCATTTGGAATGGGGCAGAGAAGATCCTGGAGCGTGCTGAGTGCCAGGACCGCCGGAAACAGGTCGGAGAAGACCAAGGGGCTGGTTGGGGGAGGGTAAGGCACACCA